>NC_142675.1:16685000-16915000 GCF_964200805.1 Pocillopora damicornis | reverse complement strand
CATCTTTGAATGTACTTTTCATCGGTTGATCGCTTTTCTCAACTGTTTTGCTTAATATAACATTTCTAAAGATAGCTTTTATTCAATGGGAAAACGAGAATAGCGTGAGTGTTTTAAAAGAAAAGAAAGTCGTTGGCGCCGTGGAGTTAAAAGAAGGGACAACAGTTGACATATTGACTGGTACAAACAAGGGTCGAGTGGCCATCTGTAAAGCTACGATTTTGAAAGTTTGTGGTGAGTAAAAATTGCGATATTCGTTACGTGATCAAAATCTTATAAAATAATAGATGTAGCGGGTTGAATTAAGCTTACATAACGCTGGGTGCAACTGAAACTAGAATAATTCTGAGAATCGAATCGGTCACTTGCATGCCGCAGTTTCTTAAGCTTATGCTTTACAATGAAATAAACCTATCAGTAAGGTTTCAAGATTCCTCTAGTCACGTTTGGGAACATTCAAGATTCATAATAGGAACTGTTATTAAACAAACCTTATGACATAAAGAAGCCCTCCTAGGTAAAAACAAAATAATGCATTCAGCCCTTTTTTAGTAAAATCCATGAGAGAGATGTACTAACTCCAATATAAAAGTCACTCAATGTAACAGAGATTTCTCAATTTGAGAATCCAATTAATGCCCTTTTTCTCATAGCCATCTTAAAAGCCTGGTCTGAGCTTTAAATATACATATTTTAATATATTATTTTTTCCAAATTCAGATGTCAAGGAATCCAGATACAAAATGGTCAAGGTTCTTGTAGACAACCTCATTCAAGGCCAACTCATTGTGAGCCCAGGAAAAAAAATACAAACAGTACAAACAGCAGCTAAGTTTGCAGTTTAGGATAACTTCATTCTAATTTATTGTTACAGTTACAACAAGATTTTATTTAAAAAATCAATTTTATTTGTCTGTAATTAGCCCCTTCACTCCCAAGAGTGCTGGGTTTCCAAATATAGAATTTTATGAAAGAGAATCAACAGATTTTATTCACAATTTGTGTCAAACCAAATTTAATGATTGATTAGAACTATTCTATATGAATAGCTGTAATTGAGGATTAATCTGTGTGAAGTTTTCAAGAAAAGAAAAATAAATCAAATTCCATCCTAATATTACTACACATTGATGTTAATAATTAATCAAAAATATTTACATGTAAGCCTTAATTAAGCTTCTAAATAAATTTCAGTCAATACTTGAATTTTAGCAAGGTTTTTTAATTTAAAGTATTTATTTTATATCATTAGTCTCAAATTTTTGCTTAAAATTCCCAGTAATTCTTAAACATTCCTAAAAATTCCCAGAAATTCCTAGGAATTTTTTAGATTTACAGCTTTTCAGGGAAAGTCATTGGTTCTCTGAGTTGGAATTCCTAGGAATTCCTAGGAATTCCAAGTCCTGTTGGCTATAAACTTGGAATTTCTGGGAATTTCTAGGAATTTCTAGGTTTTTAGAACCAGAGTTGTTATGGTTGGGAATTCCTAGGAATTCCCAGTCCGAATTTACCATGAAAATTCACACCTTTATTCCTAGGAATTCCTAGGAAAATCCTAGAATTCCTAGGAATTCCAAAAGCCATTTCACAAGGGTTAAGTTACCTAATTCTTACAGTGGAGTTCAATCCCTTTTTAGGCTATCTTCGGCTTGATCATCCTGTTACATGTGAAATCATCAAATGTTACTCATATATTCAAATAGTTACCTGAATCAAAAGTTATTAATTTTTTTAATAACCTGCTACCTTTAATTGTGATCCAGGAATAGTAAATGGTATTGAAGAGAAAGGAAAAGTGTTCTTGAAACATTTCACTTTAAATGAAATTTTGTTATGAATGTTAATTGTGATTACAACAAAAACATCTGTGAAGCTATAACAATTACCTTTCCAGGTAAACAAACCATAATGAAGCATGATATGAATAAATTTAATCTCACCCGGTCTGAATATAGAATCCAAAATCTAATTAACTTACTGGTGAATAGGAAAAAGCTCAATGTGTTTTTCCTGCCTCTGTCATTCTAAATATCACAAATCAATCATTCCACCACTTCAGTGTGATTTTTTTAATGATGTGCACTTTTTCTTATGAACAGCTATTTTAAGTATCTATCTTTTACCAGCGGACATCTGCGAAGAATGAAGTGTACACTGGAAATTCGACACATTGCAGGCAAACCCTACAACTCATTAACCCTTTAACTCCCATGAGTGACCAAGGCAGAATTTCTCCTAACAATACCAATACAATATCAATCAGATAAGTGATGAGAATAAAGAAAAATACAAACTTGAGAATAATTAGTTGATCCAATAATAAATTCTTAGATCTAACATTATAAGAATTGTATAGTTGACAGTAAGGAGAATTAAGAATTTGAACTGAGAGTTAAAGGGTTAAATTTTATTTGATCAAAAACACGAATGGCAATAGAAGAAATTAGCTAGCACAATTCAAGTTTCCCCTCTTTAGGTATTCTGTGATGTTTTTCTATCACATGGTAAAGTTTACAGTTTCCCTCATTTCACTGTCTTCTGTTCACTTGTTTGTTTGCTTTCCTTAAAATCTTAGCTATTGTTGCCGACAAATGCGAGGAGCATATACATGAAAATGTGTACAGCTAATAACACTTTAATCCCTGAGAGTGACTAGCATCTAATTTCTCCATTCAATATCACCCCTGAGTCACACATTAAGGTCATGCGAATAAAGGAAATGATAATCAACTGAGGAACCTCCTGATTGTTAAACAAATTCTCCTTGCCAGCACATAAGGAAATATATAGAGAACAGTTAGGAGAATATGCATTCTGATATTGGAGTGTAAAGGGATAAAGACATCATGTTATTAGTTATTTATATGTAGAGTACTGCTTGAATATATGATGGCATTAAGTACAAATGCCAAGTACATGTAAACATCATTCTGTGGTCTTCTATTCTTCTACCCTGAAGGTTGCCTTGTGTAACAAAAAAAAGCCCTTTTAAAGACACCTCTACAAGGGTAGGTACACACAACTGACATGTATGAGTGAAGCATGTCAGGCATTAAGGTATGATTGTCAATTTGCCTTTTATTACTTGCAAACAGCTTACTTCTATCAGCCTAAAAAACTTCTGTATCCCCACTTTCAAAGAAAAGCATTTCCCATGAAAATTTAAGCATTAAAGACATAAGCTAGCAGCAACAGGTTTTTCCATTGCAAGTGTTTCACGTCATCAGATTCTCATCACATTTTTTGTTACTGGTACATTTGAAAGCATAAGAATATTTTAATCATTACAATATGTTGAAATCCCCCATTTTAACCCTTTAACTCCCATAAGTGACCAAGAAAGAATTTCTCCTTACAATATCAAATGAATATCAAGCAGACAAGTGATGAGAATAAAGAAAAATATCAGTTAAGGGATTATAAGATGATCCAATACTAAATCCTCCAAACTAACATCACAAGAACTGTATCGGAGATAGTAAGGAGAATTATTAATGAGATCTTGGGAGTTAAAGGGTTAAGTCCCACTGTTAACCTGGACAGAATTTCTCCTTACACTGTTAGTATTACATAAAGCAGACAAGTAACAAGAATTAAAACAAATGTCAATTTGAGGATTATTGGTTGATCCAATTCCAAATTCTCAAATTTAACATCACATAAATTGTATGGCAGACAATAAAGAGGATTACTCATGAAATTTTGGGAGTTAAAGGGTTGAGACACATATGGTAATTATTTATAACAGAAAGGCAGCAAATAAAAAATAACAGTATACACCAGTAAAGTGTTCTTATGTAGAATGAAGTTTCAAACTCATTGAAATTAAGTTGACTTCATAATTCATATTTTAGCTAAAGAAATGTGCAATATCTCTTAACAAGGATGAAAAGGGAATGCCATTTATTAATTTTAAAACAGTAAATGCCAAAAAAAAAAGATGGAATTTAAAAAACTAAATTATAGCATATCTTTTCACTGAAGTTTTAATCATTAGCTGTCACACAGAGATATAAAATAGGGTTTCTGTAAAAAACCAGGGCAATAAAATTAAAGATTCAGGAGAAGCATATGATTTTAACTTGTTTACTGATGTTCTCACCTGAATTCCATCTGGAATGAGAACTCTGCAAGACTTCTGTTTTATCTTGAATTCAAACATAAAATTTAATTATTTGCAAGCAGGTTAAGGAGGAAATTAAAGGATGGATACATGTTACATAAAAAGAAACCCCTTACAATAAAATATAGCAGAAGCATATTGTCTACATGTTTATGCTTCTGAATACAGCTATAATAAGTATTTTTAAAGTAATTATCTACATATGTTAACCGAGTGCAGTATATGGTCATAAAAGCAATTTTATTCTAACCTTCTTACTTGAAGGGTGCCTTGTGTATCAAATATATCAAGTTCAGTACCTCCAGAGTCACAAGCCGGGCTTTTGGGGCTACAAAATAATAAAATAATCATCGAGTTTCGTATAGTTATGGGGCTACACTCTGCGAGCTCCGCTATGATTAACTCTGGTAATATCATAGCGGAGCTCAAGCATAGCCCCATAACTGTACCAAATAGTAATAACCCATCAAGCCGAGAAAATTTAGTTGTACGACCGTACGACCATACGACCGTACAAGGTGCTACTTTTAGCATGTGCGGCCAACTGTACCACGGGCACTATCTTAGCCATTACGAAATGGATGGGCGAGGGAGGAAGGTAATGCGCAGGCGCGATTGCGTGCGTAACTTGGATATCCCATTAATGTGTGCCAAGACACCGTCACATGACGATAAAGTGCGCATACTCGAACGTCGAGCTGCAGTGTAGTGTACTGCAGGCATACGGTTAGGCATTGCACGAGGGCTTCACGTGAGCTACTAGATGAAATTTGCCACTCGCGTTCTGAGCGGGAAATCAAACTGGTCAGGATGTAGTTGAACAGTAATTCTCAGTATTTTGCAATTTCTAAACAACTCATAAGACACAATACCGGCAGAGTTTAAGCTTTGTCAACCGGAGGAAATTGTTATAATTCAAGTTCGTGGAGAGAGGGTTTTAATTGAAAATAGGCTGGATATAAAGAGACAGAGCGACCAAAGAAAGCAACAAGTAGTCTTTTTCATAAAGCCTCTTTTATACCTCTGTGTGCCAGCCAATGATTAAAATCTCAGTGAATGGATATGCCATATTTTATCAGTCTTTTTAAATTCCATCTTTAAGTTCTTTTGCATTTACTATTTTAAAATTTATAAATTGCATTCTCTTTTCATCCATGTAAAGAGATATTACACATTTCTTAAACTTAAATCTGAATCATGAAGTCAACTTAATTTCAGTGAGTTTGAAACTTCATTGTACATAAGAACACTTTACTGGAGTAGGTTACATTTATTTGCTGTCTTTCTAGTACATGTGATTACATAACCCTTTAACTTTCAAGGTTTCATTTTAGTAATTCTCTTTACAGCCTGTCATACAAATTATGTGATGTTTGGTTAGAGAATTTGGAATTGGATCAACCAATTATCCTCTAATTGATATTTTTCTTTATTCTCATCACTCATCTGCTTGATATTGTACTGATTTTACTGATTGTGTAAGGAGAAATTCTGTCTAGGTCACTAGTGGGACTAAAACAGTTAAAATGTGGGATTGGGTTATATTGTAATTAATACAATTTCCTTATGCTTTCAAATGTAACAAAAAAATGTGATGAGAATCTGATGTTATGAAACAATGGAAAAACCTGTTGCTGGTAGCTTATGTCTAATATTAATTGTTCATGGGAAATGCTTTTCTTTGAAAGCGAGGATACAAAAGTTTTCAAAGCTGGTAGAAATAAGCTGTTTGCAAGAAATAAAAAGTAAACTGACATTCATACCTTTATGCTTGACATGCTTCATTCAAACATGTCAGTTGTGTGTACCTACCATAATGATTGTAAAGGTGTCTTTCAAGAAAATATCTTTTGGTGTGGCTGTTGTTCTTTGTTAATCTTTGTAGCCAAAAAGAGCTGGTAAAGGCACTGACCTTCAATTTTTATGTACACAAGGCACCCTTCAAGGTGAAAGAGTAGAAGACCATGGACTGATGTTTACCAGGCACTTGCACTCACCACAATTATATATCCAAGCAATACTCTACCTATATAAAACTGATTACATGATGTCTTTAACCCTTTACACCCTAATATCAGTATACATATTCTCCATGCTGTTCTCCATACATTTCCTAATGTGCTGGGAAGGAGAATTTGTTTAACAATCAAGAGGTTCTTCAGTTGAATATCATTTCCTTTATTTTCATGACCTTAATGTTTGATTTAGGGATGATATTGAAAGGATAAATTAGATACTAGTTACTCTCTGGAATTTAAGTGTTAATAACTGTACACATTTTATGTGCTCCTTGCATTTGCTGGCAACAATAGTTAAGATTGTTAGGAAAGCAAACAGATGAACAGAAGACAATGAAATAAAGGAAACTATAAACTTTACCCTGTGGTAGAAGAAATGATTACAGAATACCAAGGAAAGGAAACTTGAATTGTGCTAGCTAATTTCCTTCATTGCCCTTCATGTTTTTGATCAAATAAGATTTAATCAGTTGTAGGGTTTGCTTAGAATGTGTTAAATCACCAGTGTGGACTTGATTCTTCTCAGATGTCAGCTGGTAAAAGATTGATACTAAAAAAAGAAGACCATAAGAAAAAGTACACATCCTGAAAAAAAGTCACACTAAAGTGGTGGCATGATTTATTTATGATATTTAGAATGACATGATATGATATTTATGATATTTAGAATGACATTCAAACTGTGTGAGATTAAATTTATCCATATCATTCTTCATCATGGTTTGTTTACATGGAAAGGTAATTGTATTGTAGCTTCACTGATGTTTTCATTGCTGTTGCAACCAACATTCATAATAAAGTTTCATTTAACATAGAATGTTTACGTACTTTCTTTCTTTCTCTCCAACACTATTTACTCTTTTTGGAGCACTATTAACCCTTTACACCCTAACATCAGTATGCATATTCTCCATTCTATTCTCAATACATTTCATTATGTGCTGACAAGGAGAATTTTTTTAACAATCAAGAGGTTCTTTAGTTCATTATTATTGCCTTTATTCTCATAACCTTAATGTTTGATTCAGGGGTGATATTGAAAGGGGAAATTAGATGCTAGTCACTATCAGGAATTAAAGTGTTAAAGGTAGCAGGTTATCAAAAATATTATAACTTTGATTCAAGCAAGTATTTGAATATGTGGGTAACATTTGATGGCCTCAAAAAGGAGTGAACTCAACTGTAACAAATTGGTCACTACTTTTGAAACGTGAGCACTTGGTAAATACACCTTGGCTTGCAATTCTGATGATTACAGTTTCCTGAGGCAATTGAAATGTCAGTCCCCAATCAGGAATCACCCACATGACCTGACATAAGCTATGAGATAACAAAATGCATTTGTGTCAGTGGAACTATTGTAAGTGCAGTACCACCCAGTGGTAAAAATTAATAATTTCCTGTAAGAATGAATATTTGGGAGAAGTTATAGTGGTAACTGACCCTTTTTTGTTAAAATGCATAGGATTTGAGGATTGTAATGTACGGTATATTTCTTAGCTTTTAAACTTTCAACTTTATATCAATTTTAACTGTTTACCATATTTATTTCTTTCTACCTCAAGCCCTCAAAAGTTGAAGCAGGTTATCAGACTTTCTTTGTTTGGAATTGTGTGATTATATAATTTTGCTGAGTAAGTTGCCACTTTGTAACATGTAATATTATATTTGAATTGCATTAAATACTCTTGCTCAAGCTTTCATTACTGCATGGCGTTTCTTATCAATACTCATACCCAAACTTAAGATTGACATAAGGAATTGGTCACAAGATATATGATTTTTAAAGGGTGAAAAACTGGAAAAGCAAAGATTCCCTTTTAATTAGGACTGAAATTAAAATGGGCTCTGCGATTTTAATTCATGTTTTAACTTTGGCCTTCATGAAAGTTAAATTAATTGGCATCTGCACAATGCACAAAGCAAGAATATAAATGACTTAGCTTAATAAGTTATAAAATTGAAATTAGAAAGTTGTGCAGACCATATCTTGCCTTTTATCCTTCTCTGGATATTAACTCAAATAACATAGTCACTATCAATCTCTCTCACTCTCACTTTCCACTGAGCTTATGGAAAGATGATGACCTCAGTATTTTTTTAAATGAAGAAAGGAAGCCTGCCCTATTACCACAGATAGTTCTTTTGTGCATCATTGGTACATACCTAGTCTTATATGTACATAAGTTGATTGTTCTAGGTAGGATAACCTATCAAATTAGTTGTGAAAATTTCTTTGTTAGACTCAATTTTACCTAACAAACCTAAACTGTATGAATAGAAACTTGAAATTTATTTCTTCTCCTTTTGAGGTGTGTATCAAAATTTTGAAGTCATGGCAGGCTTGAACTACAGGTTTATAAGAAATCTGCATGTGTGTGTGTGTTTTCAACATATAAAACCAGTAAAAAAGGTTCTTTAGCTTTTTTCATGAATACACATTTCTTTTTCTAAGAATCTTGTTTATTTGGCCTATGCTGAGTTCTAATTTTTCAAAAAAGTTTTACATTCTTTTGAATATTCTTAGATCTCCTAGTATCAGTTAATATTCATTTAATTAAAATAATTACATCAAATCTTGCAGATGTTTGGTACATTTTTCCACTGATCCTACTGACATTTCATCATGCGCAGGAGCTGATATTGACTATAAAAGTATTGTTAAATTAAATATTTGTGCACAGCCTATGCATCAAATATTTGTAATAAAATACTGCATCTTTCTTAAAACGAGTTTATCAGAATAAGAATGAGGTTTACCAGGCACAAGTATGGCTTTCACAATGATAGTTTCCAAGTTTGAAAAAAAGCACTGCCTACTAAAATCCTTTGTTCTTTTACTTTGACAGCCCAACCTCATCAAAACATTGGCAACAGGAGCAATTAGCAAATTAACAATACAGACAAGAGAGCCTATTCCCACATAAACTCCTCAATCCTGTTTGCTTACTATGGACACAACATTTCAAACATGATGTATGTTTCACTGACTAATTATTTTATAATGGTGTTTAAAAATTATGGAAAATAGTTGGGTTGAAATATAATACAACAATTTGCCAGTAGATAGTTAAATGAATACTTTTTACATATGAATAAAATTTATTGTTGTGTTTCATGTTAACATGTTGCAACAACTCTACTATCCATTAAATTTAACTATTTGCAAACATGAGAAAATACCATTAAAAACTTTTCAACCCATTTAATACAGCCAATAACAACATCAACTCAAATTCAAAACTTAAGAGAAAACTTGATTGATGTTTGGAATTGATTGCTGTGATGTAAAAATGAAATCCAGGTATTATCTCAAGTTTTCCACAAATGTCCTCATGATCGAATCGTGAGTCTCTCTTCGTCATCGAGTTTTAATCACGACATTTTAGCTCTAGCTTGTCTTCTTTTAAAGCAAACTTTTTCAGCGCAAGAAGCATGTCAGACAAATTTCGTACTTCATTAGCTAGAGTTGCTAAGATCATGGGCAGTTGGCTTAAAGAAACCTACATTGTAAGTAGTTTAACATCATAGGTTACCGAATCAAATAACAGAAAGAATCTCTCAAAGACGCCGTGTATTTCCAGCCAGAAGGCAATCATACAAGCAGTCATACCTGGAAACTTCAAGAGAAGATATAAGAGAAGCCCATACGATTCTGGCGTCTTGATTTACAAATTCACTGTTGTCACATGTATACTCTTCAATCGACTGGTTATGTCAAGACTCGAAGTAGTTTACCGTCGTTTCTTTCAGTTTTGGCTCATTTTTCCAAACAAAAATTATCAGTCACGCTCAAAAGAATATAATTTCAACTGATGCTGACATCGCACACTTCCTCTAAAGAAGAAAAGATTCTGTATCTTCGAAAACTTGCTCATTAGATCATAGTTAGTAGAGGAGACTCCTCTACTAACTATGATTAGATCAGGAACAACAACGAAGGTCCTCCGCTGCTTGAAGATACCGCTGACTAGCATGCGTTTTATCGCAAGTGGTGAGAACGTCGTTCCCAGGTTCCAGACTTCGCAAATTCTCCCCTTCCTTCCCCACCCCCGGACTGGTTTCTTAATCCCCTTGAAGAAAGTCTTCTACAGCCAGTGCTGAGGAGTTTTATTACAGTTTTTATTTTAAAGAGGGGCTAGAAAATAAACTAAGAAGAGCTCCGCTTTTAGGCTTGGCTAAATCTATATATTAATTGATACTTTCTGAAATGACTACCGGCAAATCCTTTCAACTCCTGACCAGCGCTCGATCTATTTCTTAAACCACGACTTTTTCAGATAGCTCAAGGAGCCCAAAAAGCTATTTCATTTAAGCCCAAAGTTCCAACTGAATTGTTTTATATAGCTTGTTTCCTCATATGTTAGCTTGTTAGACTTCTGCACAAAACGAGGGAACTCACGACTAAACAACAAATGGAATTCTCACCAAACTGCACTTTGTTCGTTTGCAACAAGTGGGAAACCATACCAACCTCAGAGGGAGATGTGGTCATAGCGCACACAATCAACAAGTTGATTCAGTGTTTGCCAAATGTCGACATAGGTACTCAAATTATCCGCCTTTCAACTAGTAAAGCTCTAGGGGTCCAGAAGTTTGGAGTCATGAATTCAGAATTTGCCCCACTTACAGATAAGATTGGCTGTTTGGTTTCGAAAAGCATCGAAACAAGACTTGAACAAAATTGGAGGTAGTTTAGTTCATTTCTAAATGTATGTTAACTGATCATGAAGCTACTATTTATTAGGCAAAAAGCACCTCTTTTAGTAATGGCCTGTCATCAAGATTTCTCTCTTTCCAACAAAAATCCGGCACTGCTATAGACGAAAGTAGTTATATAAATTTACACTTTTTCCTGATTACTTAAACACTCTCCTCGATGGAGGTCTGAGGCGAAAGAAGCCATATCCGAAGTGTAGTAATTGAAGGATAGATAGAGACCTCCTCCTCTGAATTTCCATCAAACAAAGTGAAAATGATAGAATCTTGCAATATTCCTTTGATGACGTTATGTCTCTCTACTAGAGCAGCTATTCACCACCCATCTCTGACAAATATATAGGCTGCGCACAAATATTTAATTTAACAAATAAGGAATGGGTGCATGGACGGCTACCTTAAAAAAAAGCAAGAGCCTTTTCAAATTTTCCTCGGAGAATAGGGAAAAAATGTGTACCCATGGTATAGAATTAATGAACATCGATCTTCCCTGTGCGTTCAACTGGTAACTATATTTGATTCTTCCTTAATCTGTTCAGCTGGCTAGATCTCTTGCTGTCCCGAATAACCTGGCTTATGAGTACATTACTAAGTCATATCTCCACTGACCATGTGGCTGCAACCGATAGATTAAATACTGTGATAGGAAGGTTAAGGAAACTTCAAGCGGAGCAGGAGCCACCGAAGGATGGAGGCAATGACAATGTCTTCAAAGCAGGACTCGTCAGGCCATCCACACCTTAATCGACCACCTACAGACTCCCCAAGTGAAAAAGAGATTTTGCAAGTGAAACTCTTACGAAACTTCGGCTGTCAAGAAGTCATGGGAAGTTACCAAGGCTGCCCTTGTTAAGCTTCTTCAAGAAAGACTACAGATATTGATTGAAGAATGGGAGGAGAAGCAGTAAAGGTTTGCGGAGGCACGGAAATCAGTGATCAAAGAGTTCCTCGAAAAATATAATTATCCGGAGAGAGAGCTTCGCGACGTCGGAGTCAATGTTTCACAACTACAAGTACATGTTGATGAAGAAACGGCGGGCGAAAGTGTAGAGGATCAAGTTTCAACAGCAATTTCAACTTTTCGCATCCACTTAAGAGGAAACTTTATCACGGAAAAACGATTCCTTTCATGGTTCCAGCTCTTCTTGTCGGAGCTGCGTTTGCTGTTCCAGTACGTATTGCTTTAGATTTGCAGGGGGTGGAAAATTTGGTGCAAATGTGGCATTTACCCCATTTGAACCGCATTTGTTACAGCTTTGGACCAGATTTGCTGACATTTGCATTGCGCAGATATGGTGTAAATCCGTTTTTTCGTTCAGTAATTAACACTGCTTTTTCTTCCATTTGTAGGAGTTAAATCTGTTGCCGACAACATAAAAGAAGGAAAAAAGACGAGTGCTTACAATAAAGATTGCGCTGAGTACGTACGAATCATGGCACCAAAGTTTCTAGCGAAAGCTGCAACCATCGAGGCGCTAAAGCCACGGGTCGAAGCGCAATTGAAGCTAGTAGTAAACACCCTGAATGACTTGCAAGCGAGAACCCCCATGCTTGTTGAAGCTCGCTACAAGTCCTATAGAGACAAATGCGAGTGTTTGCGCGGTGAGCTCGCGTCGTTTGGCTCTATGGAAATCCGATGCATGCGGCTCTCCTAGGATGACCTTTCTTGGGATGTCAGCGAGGATGTCTACTTGAAGCGACCAATGGAACCTGGGCTCTACCAAGGACACATTTCCTATGAAGGTACTCATCAAGTGGCCAAGTAACTTTTACAGTGTGTTTAAAGTGTACAGAGAACTGCTGACCAGGAGCAATATTATTGAGTGCTTTGCAAACGAAGCAATCCTGAGGTACAACATAACTAATAAACAAACAATTTTTTATCAAACACTTAACCAACAAAATAAACTTGTTTTTTCAGGATTAAGAACACGCGTTATGCTAGTAACACTTTGTTATTCTTCCCAAAATACCCAAGTCACTTTAGTAAGTGTGTTGAGCTACTTTTCCTAAAACATGACACTGGTATTGGCATTCCTCGTTTAACGTACAGTTCTGTTCGATTCGTTCTGGAATTAATTTCTACAGGTTCAGTGCTTTACCAACCGAGTTTACAAGCCAACTGAAAGCTGGTCATTGTGTTGATTCGTAAATAACTGCCACTGCATAGGTCATAGATTCAAATCCCGTACAGGCCTAAATTTTTTCAAGCCTTATTTTCGCTACTGCTTGAGTACTTTTTATTACCGCAAACATCGCTTTCAGATTATTTCCTAGACCGCAATTCACATACTATGTGAATATATTATTTTCATTCATATGATTTTCATATATTTACAATTTTTCTGAAATGTTTTCTTACTTTCCTTAGTCATTTTGTTGTCACTCCTACCAGGTCCAAAGTTGACAGTTATTCACATATTTCTTTTTTTTGTCGTTCACTCCACAGGAGGCTTTGCCATCCTCATATTGTCACCTTCTACAGTGCTGTTTTCAGAAAGGTTCCAAGAGGGTTAAAAGCAGCCTTTGTAACTGAGTGTCCAGGAGTTGATTTAAAGAAATATCTGATCGATCAGCCCGGAAATTGTCCTGCAAAGAATTCCGCGTTTTTCGGAGAATGCAATTCGCAGGGCAGACCAAAACAGCTTTTGATACCTTTGATCAGCCAGTCTTAATTTAGCGAATACGAATTTCAATAAAACTTCGGGAACTTTCGATCTTATACGTGAGATGCTAATTAACTGCGCGTTTTTAAACTTTTTCCTGTAATCACCGTGTGGTGAAGGGGTAGTACATGCCTTTATTTTCTTTACTTCGCTGAAGGACGATTTTCTGTTTTAATAAAGCACAGAAGTATCCAAAGGAATTTAATTGCAATCACTATTAGGAGGGTTATAGACTCTTAGGACATATCACATTTCATTTCATTTCTATACGAGGTAGTTTATCTTTTTACCACTACATTTAGGCCTTATCATCTGCTCTCAGTAATTACTCTAGTTTAATGAAAATTTACAATGTGCAAGTTCGAAAAATTTAGTTTTAAATTATCTATAATGATCATGCAGTGAAAGTAAGCGACACCAATTGCAATTTGTATCTTTGCTTATCACACTTTGTAGTTCTCGCTGTGAGAATAGATGATATAAAGTGAACTCTTGAGCTCTAATGTGTAGACCACAAACATATTTCTTATGTAACACGGAACAGTTATAAGAAATTTTGAACGCGTCTGATGTCCAGATGCTAAATTAAATTTATTTGGTAAATTAGTGTACGAAACGATACAACGCTGTAGAAAAAAGCCAAAATACGGAGAGAGATGGAAGAAAGAAGTAGACTCACTTGTAACTGTAAAGATTCTAGAGGCTAACTTAGATAAGGCTAAAGAGAAACGGTAGACTATCAAGAGACATAGAACAACAATAAACTAGCGAACTCTTAGCGTAAAATGAATAGACGTGATAATTTTCGTGTCATATAAATTATTATCAAACGAAGGTACAAACAGCAGTATCGTACTAAACAAAAAAGGTAGCTTAATGAGCATTAAAGGATAACAATTTGAAAAGAAATAAGGAAAATTTGTAAATAAGATCGTTGAGTCAACACTTAGTCGACTAAATGAGACGTTCTATGACCGAAAAAAGGTTGATGATTCTGTGACTTATTTAACAACAACAGACTTAAGTACTTTGGTTGACGACTCGTACCCAGAAAAAATAGCAAGACACTTGAGATAGGGGTAGCTTGGATCCTTCTGATCGTGGCAAAAGTAGCAGTGTGGCCTCACCTAACTTCCTTTTTTTTACTTACGGTATGCGTCGCACTTTTATAGGCTATGATACGTGAAGAAAGCTAAGTCGTTGCTGAAAGTAGCGCCTACAATAAGAACTATTTCCTGGGTAGCAAAGATTCCAAAGTTATAATACAATTCCAGGATATCTCGATTTCTGCCGAAACTTTCATTTAAGATCACTTAGTCTCCTACTTATAACTAATATAAATCGAAGGAAAGTTTGTAGGAAATTAGTGTTAGGGGTGTTTAAAAGCTAACATCACTGAATGGTCCAAACTGAACTTTGTTCACTGTCTGAGGCTTAACTTTTTCAGCGATGAACTTTAAAATGAAACCTATTCTTGAAGATTGTCATAAAGGACATGGTTGGATTAATATTATTATTTTTTTTTTTGCGTTTTCTTTGCAAACTCAAAGTCTTTTTGTCTGTTTTTCCTATTTGGATAAATACCTCGGCTGTATTCTATTGGTTAGCACACCCTTGACCGCAGTCACCCGATTATACCTGATATATCATTTTATGTAATTAATTTATCGTATCCTAATAAAGCAGTTGTGTAGAGCACATGGCCTGATTCGCGCATTACTCTATAGTAGTACATGGAACCCTAGTATACAACACTTTTCCTAAGTGTTTCCCCATAACAGTCTCCAGCCACAGGGACCACGTGTAGCCCACACGCTGACTTGCACAAGGGAATATCACTTAAGATCATACGAAAACGTAAAATGTAAAGACCCCTCTGAATATGCCGGTGTTGCGCGAAAAGCAAGCCATAGCATAACTAACCAAAACTTACCTCTCCCCACACATGAGCTTTCCTCTGGGAAAAAAATAGAGGGTATGTGTTTCCAATGTAAATTAAACAAGCTCCCCTGAACCCGATGCTTTTAGATTCAAGAGTCTCTCCACGAGAGGACCGGGTAGGCGTGATACATACCATCTCACCGATTTCGGGTCCCCGACTTCTTTCAAACTTTCACAGTTTCTGAGGGTCACTAATTCATTCAAGAATCCAGAGTGGTTCGGGCTCCCGACTCATCCCTGGGGTATAGGAGCCTCCACATCAAATCCCTCGGGTAAAAGGCTTAAATTAGCTCGAAAAATGCCCTTCCTTCTTCACTCTCACAGCAACAGAATGCCAGGGATTTTGTCCAATGGTTGTTTCAACCTTAAGGAAACAATTTCTTAAATTTGGGGTAATTTACTATAATTTCTGCCAGTTTAGAGCAGTTAGTCATTAACTGTGTCACGTAACTATTCCGAAAAAGAAAATTTACACCAATGAAATAGTTATCTTTAAAGGAGGCTGAAGCCAAAAATTGAGTTAATTTTTTTTTCGACAGCCAAAGAGACGAAATTCTTGATTTCAGCCGTTTTTTGTTCTAAATGTTTCTTACCTCAAAGAAATTTCTTTAAAGTTTCTATTTTCGCACTGTTTCGGCTTTCAAACCATGGGCATCAATTTTAAATTAGCGGTCTTCCAAAATAGCTTGTGAAGTATGCTATGGGGAGCACTAGAGACCGTGTTTTCGTATCGTTTGGCTAAATTGTATCACAAATTGCCTCTTCGTCGACCCTTTGTCATGAGCGGAATAGAACCGTTTCAGTTCTCGACAATTTGAACTGACATATCAACCTGGAGGAGAACCCTCTTAGGAAGAGAATGAATTACATATAGTCGAATAATTTACCATACTCTGCACAAATATCTGTGATGTCTGAACTGAAAAAGTGTTACTGTGATTACATAACTCCCCAATCCTTGGCGACGAAGTCCTTTCAAACCCTTTTAAATGTTCACGAAGTTTGTTCTTCATCTCTTCTAGTGAATTTAAGCCTTTCCTTGAAAGACCGAAATATTTAATTAATTCGCAAGCTTCAGTTATATCGATGCAGTGCAAGAGTGAAAATCAGATCATTGACACGTAAAGACTGCTTTCATGTCACGGTTGAACCAGGTGTCTGTCATCACCACGAGCTGCCAGCCAATGAAATGATAAAGTCTGCGACACTAATAGCAATCAGAGACGATTTCCTAGAAACTAATATCATCGTAAAAAATCATTGTTATCCCTCTTCGCTTTTCCGTCATTTTTGTAAGAGAATTCGAACAACTTTTGATCGTATGCAGTTTTCATCAAGGGATTCACGGTTGACTCACGCTAAATAGCTTTGCAATGTTTAATTTCTGTAAATAGAGAAAGAAAACATGATTTGTCAAGGTATAGTTCTTTTAGAGGCTGATGCAACAACGGGAAGATTAGACTTTTATTATACTTAAAATCAACTGGGATTGGTAACGTAGAAGAGCAAAGCGGTTGATAACGCCAGTGTCTTCGCCCAAAACATCTGTTATCACTCTAGAGCGACTTCACTGCTTCAAAGGTCGCTTTGCATTAAACGTAAACATGACATGAAACCTTGGTTACCGTAAGTCGTCACGTGATAATTCTATTAATATAGGCCTTGCAAAACAATCTCGAAATTGGAAATTCATTCTCTACTGAGCGCCGTGTATTCAGTTTTCCAAAGTTTCTTTTGGAAGAAAAAGATGGAAGCCGTCAGACGAAAATTGGATGAGGCAGATGACATCGCCAAGGTTATCGATTTAATGCAGAATTTGAGCATTCCAACTAAAGGATGCAAAAACATCGAAGACATGAAGGAAAGGATTCTCGCTCATCTAAGCTCTCGAAAAGATAACCGCTTGGCCTGCAATGAGGTAAGACTGCCGGGGAAATGTTTCAATCTCAGTAAATGAACGTGGATTTACTGCTTTTTGGGGTTCTTTGTGATAATTTAGACATCATTTTCTAGCTAAAGCGTCGTTGTAAGCTCATTGCAATCGATGGAAAATGTCTGGTAAGCTAGCAGTCATATTTATTGTCTTTCTACTTTGCATTTGCTCCTTATCTTACTATTGCATTAGGTTCTTTTGCACAGCCTGGCTGGTTGCATGTAATGGACTGGGGAAACATTGTTTTTTTAACAAACTTTTACTTGGCAGCAAGTATCCTTCGACTCGAAAGCGAGTCGATGAATTTTCACATTAAACTTATTATCATCATACCGCTGTAGCTCATAAACGTGGCATCGTAAAACGAATGGCTCAGAATCTACAGGGCGACTGCCGAGGAAATAATTAAATATCAGTAAATGAAAGTGGATTTGCTGCTTTTAGGGGTTCTTCGTAATGATTTAGACATTTCCGGCATCGTTTTATTTATCATCGCAGTCGATGGAAAATGTCTGGGTAAGCTAGCAGTTCTATCTATTGTCTTTCCACTTTACATTTGTTCCTTATCTTACCATTGCATTAGGTTCTTTTGCACAGCCTGGCTGGTTACATGTAATGGACTGGAGAAACATTGCTGTTTCAACAAACTTATTTGGCAGCAAGTATCTTTTAATACTATTCCTTTCCTCTGCGCATTTCGAAAGCGAGTCGATGAATGTTTGCACTAAACTTATTATCATCACGTCGCTGTAGCTCATAAACGTGGCATCTTAAGACGAATGGCTCTGAATCTATAAGGCTCTCATATATCATATATAGTTACTTTCTAAAACGTCTTGCAATAACAGATGTTTACTTTTCTTACGCGATTAAAATTACTGCAAAGATTTCAAAGAAACATAGAAACGCAACTCGATCCTTAAATTCAGTTCTGTAATTTCATGTCTGTTCGGTTACCGATCAGTGCATCAATCGACCTAACATCCTACAGCAGAATGGCCGTGGATCGCTCGCTTGTAAGTTTGTACAATATGTTATTTTGAGATTTATCAAGTTATTTTCTCAAACTGGCTTCGAACTTTTTACTCAGAAACACTTAAAGACCATTCTTCTCTTTATTGTTTTTATTCTGTGTCATGGCTCAATGGTTCGGCCGCTTGCCATGACTGCCATTGCCTCGCTGCTAGTAGTCGGGCTTCTAACTCTAAGAACTTGCTTGACGCTTTTAAACTCACTGTCACAAGTAACCGAGCGTTTGTGCTCCTCCTTTGTTAGTTATGGGTCGAAAGCAATTACAATTACACGAAAGCTAAAGCTATCAAGCTCGTCATACGAAAAATATGATTAACTGTGGTAATATCATGATAGCCTCATGTAGCAAAAGAACTGATGGTCATTTGGCTGAAAATTCACCGTTAGACTCAGCTCTATATTTTGTTCCGATCAGTGAATTCACAACAGCAGGTAGACAGTTTGGCCTAGAGCAGAAAATACAGTAATTTCCTCGGTCGTTTCAACTTCAAAGTTCATTTGTAATTCATCTGACTCACGGTGTCTGCCATTTGTTTCATGCAAGATTAGTTGAAAATTAAGCTATATATATCCAGAAAAAGAAAAATGGGTGGCTTTGATGAAATGTAATGACATTCGGCGGAACTTAGCTGTAGGTGGCAGCGACTGAAAATAGAAATAAGCTAAAATAATTTCCTCCTGGTACGAACAAACTCTTTTGTTGCGGTAAATGTAAGGTCTGACAATAGTAATTTATGCATTAATTTTAGCTCTCGAACTGTCAATCTTATTCAAAACAGGTGAGTTCTTGTAAATGAATATCCAAGTATCTCGTTCTAAATTATACGTGCATAGTTAGTGTATGTGGTGAACTGTACTCAGTATTTATGCGAAGGTCGGCGCAGCTGCATTTGGTCGGGAAAAAGGTTCCTGTTTTCCCTGGGGCGTTTTTGGGTTTTTCGTAACAGGCGGGTGCTCGTTTGCCTTCTCCAAGTGCTGTAAACTATGCTTGCTTGGATCGCCCTTGTTATACACACCTACTTACTTGAGCTTGTATTTGTGCACTGACACGGACGACAGTATACACTCAGTTCGACATACACACCAATATATTTGCCGTTTTTCAGTTTTGAATTGGAATCAAAGTGCTCTGTGAGCAAACTCGTGAATTGACAGATGACTTACATGATTTTTTGGATTAAGTTTAATGTTATCTGGTTTAGGGAATTTTGTGGTTGATTGTCATATTTATAGTACGAGCAGTAGTTCAGTGTTCGCTAATGTAGCAAAGAAACAAAATAACGTTGGGATAAGAAGGCATTACAATTGAAATGATCATGCTATTGCATTTGACAAGGGTGGATAATGTCATGTGTTTTAAAACTATATCATTTTTGTTTCTAGTTCAATAGAAAAGGTTGGAAGTAAATGTGGGTGAAAAGTAAAATTTACTGTCTATTATTGTAAATATTGGAAAATCAAGGCAATACTGTCTTAATGAAAACATTATTGATGCCCTCATAAGCAAATGTGATAAACGGGAACGAGTTTTGAGTGATATAACCAAGCCCAGACTGCCACCGTCATTTTGGATTTCCGCCTGGGTAGATTTTGGTCACGTGCTAGCAACGTATAATCAAGAACAAGATAGAATTTTACTTCAGGCCTATTTATCAATTTTGTGGTGTATA
This sequence comes from Pocillopora damicornis, assembly GCF_964200805.1. NCBI lineage: Eukaryota > Metazoa > Cnidaria > Anthozoa > Scleractinia > Pocilloporidae > Pocillopora > Pocillopora damicornis. The sequence continues at coordinate 16,894,898 of NC_142675.1, read as the reverse complement.
ACTTTCGTATTTTAGTTTGTAATATATTTTTTGAATCTTTAAATTGTCTTGAAACTTAAAAGAAGATTGTTCTTTATAAATTCATTGAATATCGGTAGCCAAAATTATTTGTTTAGGTGTTATTTGATTTTCGTGTTAACCTGTAATTTCGTCAGTCGCCGGCACCTTTTGTTGCTTCACACGGAAAAAAACACACGATACGAAATGTAATGATCGATTTTGTCCCAATCTCACGCCATAACAGAAAAAAGTTTTTGAACACCTGTAAACTCCGAGCGCTTCGGAGTAAGTGATATTTTTAATGAATCTTCGGATTGTTTTCAAGTCTACATGTACCCATTTGCTTATTTAACCCATTTAATATTAATTTACGCATGTTTCAGGCCTTTAAGGTGATTTCAGAGGCACAATCAATGGACAAGGAAAAGTCATTAGCCCTTCTTGATTATTACGCTAAGGTGGAGAGGGAAATACAGGGCCTTGACGCTACAGTCCTTGATTTGTTGAAAATAAGCGAAGGCGACGTCTTTTCTAAGATCAAGACAAGAATAAAAAGAATGCAAGACAGAGATTATGTTCTTCTCGTCGCAGGTGAATATCTTGAATATAATACCTTATCCAAACCACTGAGGTGCTTTGATAAGTCATGATCATGCTAAGCACAAAGAAAGCCGGTCTAACAGTGACAGAGAGGAGTATCAAAAATCTACTTGGCTAGGAAGTTTCCCAATTAATTCATGAATAACCGTCAACTGGGGTCTATCGAATTCTTAAGCCGGAGAGCTTAATTTATGTAGCGACTTGTGGGGCTTCGACCTTTAAAACAGGAAATGTTATATCGAATAACTCGAACTCGAGAATATGGGCGGAAGACGTTATGGCAGTTGTATTTTACTTATGGTAAAATCTCAAACTAATATTGGTTGTTTAAGAAGGAATTTGAGATTGACGATTTAAGCAATGATCATTTGGCATTTTATTTACGCTTAGGCGAGACCAGTGCAGGCAAAAGCAGCATGTTGAACCTAATTCTTGGTGAGGAGCTTTTGCCATTTTCTGTTTTGAGTACAACATCGACAATTTGTGAATTGAAATATGGAAGAGAGAAAAGGATAAAGATACACTATAAAGAAGAGGGAAAGGCTCCGCAGATAAAGCATCTTAACGAATCCTCGTCCTACGTAGATCAAATATCAGAATTTGTTCATGTCAAGTCTGCAAGTTTAAGAGAAAAGGCATCGAGCTACAAAAAAGTGGAACTGTTTTGGCCTCACAGATTATTACAGGTTAGATAATCTGACGATCATGCTTTAAACCGTACTTTTATAAATATGATGTAAGGTAGCAACTAAATTTCAGGATCTTTTTAGGGGATTTAACGTCGAATTGTAAGAATAACCTGGATAAAATAAACTTACTTACCCTGTTTCCACACTAGGACGGTGTCGTGATCGTTGACAGCCCTGGCGTCGGGGAGTCTGACATTATGGACGACATTGTTGTGAGCTACTTACCAAATGCCTTTGCTTTCATCTATGTCATCAACAGCAGCAATGCCGGCGGAGTTCAAAGAGATCGGGTAAGTAATAATTGATACTTTCTGAAATGACTACTAGCAAAACCCTTTCAACTCCTCACCAGTGCTTGATCTACTTCTTAAACCCCGACTTTTTTTGGATAGCTTAAAGAGTCCAAAAAGCTATCTCATTTAAGCGCTATGTTTTAAGTGAATCTTTTTATATAGCTTGTTTCTTCATTTGTTAGCTTGTTAGACTTCTGCACAAAACGAGGGAACTCACGACTGAACAGCAAATGGAATTCTCACCAAACTGCACTTTGTTCGTTTGCAACAAGTGGGACACCATACCAACCTCAGAGGGAGATGTGGTCATAGCGCACATAATCAAAAAGTTGAGTCAGTGTTTGCCAGATCTAGACACAAATACTCATATTATTCGCCTTTCAACCACTAAAGCTCTTGCGGCCCAGAAGTTTGGAGTCATGAATTCAGAATTTGCCTCACTTACAGACAAGATTGGCTGTTTGGTTTCGAAAAGCATCGAAACAAGACTTGAACAACATTGGAGGTAGTGTAGATCATTTGTAAATGTATGTTAATCATAAAGCTATAATTTATTAGGCAAAAAGCACCTCGTTCAGCAGTGGTTTTTCATCAAGATTTCTCTCTTTCCAACAAAAATCGCTGCTGTAGACGAAAGTAATTGTACAAATCTACACTTTTTTTCCTGATTACTTAAACCCTCCTCCCAACCGGCCAGCTGTGTAGCATGCGGTAATTCAAGAAAGAAGTTTAAGGTAAAAGAAGCCATATCCGAGGTGCAGTAATTGAGGGATAGATAGAGACCTTCCCCTCTAAATTTCCATAAAACAAAGTGAAAATGATAGAATCTTGCAATATTCCTTTGATGACGTCATACCATTTCTGAAAAGTATACGAGGAATAGATGCATGGACAGCTACCTGAAAAAAATCCAGGAGCCTTTCCAAATTTTCCTCGGAGAAATCGGAAAAAAATGTGTACCCGTGGTATAGAATTAACGAACTGATAACTGTATTTGATTCTTCCTTAATTTGTACAGCTGGTTAGATCGTTTGTTGTCTCGAATAATCTGGCTGATGAGTACATTAATAAGGCATATCTCCACTGACCATGTGGCTGCAAGAGATAGATTAAATGCTGTGATAGAGAGGCTGGGGAAACTTCAAGTGGAACAAGAATCATCGAAGAAGGAAATGACGCGATGTCTTAAAGGGAGAATTCGTCAGGCCATGAGCACCTTAATCGACCACCTAAAGACTCCCCAAGTGGTAGAGATGTTTTGTAAGTGGAACTCTGACGAACTTCCAGCTGTCGAGAATTCATGGGAAGTTACTGAGGCTGTCCTCGTTAAGCTTCTTCAAGGAAGATTACAGATGTTGATTGAAGAATGGGAGGAAGAACAGCAAAGTTTTACGGAGGCACGGAGATCAGTCATCAAAGAGTTCCTTGAAAAATACAATTATCTGGAGGGAGAGCTTCGCAACGTGGAAGTCAATATCATACAAATACAAGTAGATGTTGAAGAAAAAACGCCAAGCGAAATTGTAGAGGATAAAGTGTTCAAAAGCTTTGACAACTTTTCCCTTTCATTTGAAGAAAAACTTTTTCTTGGAATAGTGATTCTTCCAGCTGCTCTTGTTGGAGTTGCGTTGTCTGTTCCAGTAACACTGCTTTGCCTTCCAATTTTGGGAGCTAAATCTATTGCTGACAACATCAAAGAAGCAAAAAAGAAGAGTGCATACAATAAAGATCCCGTTGAGTACGTACGAATCATGTCACAAAAGTTTCTGGCGAAAGCTGCAACCTTGGAGGCGCTAAAGCCATTGGTCAAAGTGCAATTGGAGTTAGCTGGAAACACCCTGATTGACCTGCAAGCGAGAATCCCCATGCTTGTTGAAGCCGATGTAAAACTTTGTCAACAACTTCTAAAGGAAGCACAAAGCAAGAAGGATACTGAAACTCGCTACAAGCCCTGTAGAGACAAATGCAAGCGTTTGCGCGGTGAGCTCGCGCTGTTTGGTTCTCTAGAAATTCGGAGCATGCGGCTCGCTTGGGATGACCTCTCTTGGTTTGTCAGCGAGGATGTCTACTTGAAGCGACCAATGGAACCTGGGCTCTACCAAGGGCGCATTTCTAAGGGAAGGTACTCATCAAGTGGCCAAGTAACCTTTAAAGTGTACAGGGAACTTCTAACCAGCAGCAATATTACTGAGTGTTTGGCAGAAGAAGCAAACCTGAGGTACGACTAAAATAATATAAACCAAACAATTTTATATCAAACGCTCAACCAACAAAATAAACTTGTTTGTTTTGGGATGCAGAACACGCGTTATGTTAGTAACATTTTGGTATTCTTCCCAAAATACCCAAGTCACTTCAGTAGGTGTGTTGACCTATTATTCTTGAAACATGACATTCGTATTGGCATTCCTCGTTAAATGTTCACTTCTGTTCGATTCGTTCTGTCTGTAATTAATTTTACCGGTTCAGTGCTCTGATAACCGAGCTAACAAGCCAACTGAGAGCTGTTTATTGAGATGATTTGTAATAAACTGCCACCACAGAGGTCATGGGTTCAAATCCCGTACAGGCCTGCTTAAGTAGTGTTTATTACTGCGAAGATCGCCTCCGTAGTTATCTCATAAACCGCGATTCACATATATGATTTTCATATATTCACAATTTTTCTGAAAATGTTGATCCACTTTCACAAGTAATTTTGTTGTCACTCTTACCAGGTCCAAAGTTGAAATTTGTTCACATATTTCTTGTTTTTGTTGTTCACTCCACAGGAGGCTTTGCCATCCTCGCATAGTCACGTTTTACGGTGCTGTTTTCAGAAAGGTTCCAAGAGGTTTAGAGGCAGCTTTTGTAACTGAGTGTCCAGGAGTTGACCTAAAGTACTATCTGATCGATCAACCTGGAAATTGTCCTGCAAAGAATCCTATAACTACGATGGGCGTGATTCGCTGGGCAGCCCAAGTCGTCGAAGCACTGCTGTCCATCTATAACATGTTTGACGGATGTGTTCACGGTGACCTTCGGTTGAAAAACGTTTTGGTAGGGAAATATTTCATTGTTATAAAACATTTTGTTTTTCATTGGTTTACACTCAAGGAAAAAAAAAATAGACTTAGAAACTATCAGAGCACGGACAAAAATATAGCTCTCAAAAGACATCCAAGGTCTATAACTCGCATTAAAATAAAAGGTTGGATTATTTCTCTCTTCCATGTGCGCAGAGCTTTTCTCGTTCAAGGACTTTCACGTCGCTTTCCAAACTTAGGCTTAAGTAAACTTTGATCTCGACTTAGCCAAGCCAAATAGCTTGCAATTAGACCCTTACAATTTTGAAAAGCTAAATTGATCATAACCGCGAAGTGATCAACTTCACGTGTACCTTCGCGAGTACCATCTATTTCATAACTTACACTTATTGCAAAAAGTTATACATTTTTCATTTCAACCAATGAAGTTAGCTTTTAAACTCTTTACGGAGGCCAATTTACGTTATCAACTGAGTTGCCAGTACCAAACTTCCCTGTTGTATTCTCCCTTTATTCATTTATGGTATAGTTATGAAGCAGCGTGTAAAATGTATTTCATAACATCAAAAGGCAGATGAAGATATAACTGCTTTGTCTATAAGCAAGTGTGTTTGAACCAAACTCGTTACCCTTGCCTTGTCAGAAAGTGGAAACATGCTCAGTTTTATTTTATTTCTTTTGATGAGATCCAATTATTCTATCAAAATGCTAGTCAACCAAGACAAAACCATTGTTTATCGAGTTTCTTTCAATCATCAATTTGAATTATTCTTTTGGTATTATTTTACATAGCTTGACGGTCCCAATCTCCGTGATATTAAGTTGAGCAACATCTGCCTCAGGAGGCGGCTGACCATCGAGCATGGATCAAAGTGTGATGCATTTCTTCATCTTCCGCCAGAAGCTGTGCGAAATAGAAACTACAATTCCTCTTCAGAGATTTACTCCCTCGGGATCTTGTTCTGGGAAATGTGGAACGGCAAAGAAGCCTTTGACGATCTCAAAGGTCAAAAGATAGAAGAATTTTTATCAAGCGTAGAAGGAGGCCATCGTCCCGACCTAACAGATATCACAACTCAGACATCAGTTATGTGGATTGGCCTCATTTCTGGCTGCTGGGAGAAGACAGCCTCAGAACGAAGTAGCCTCGCAGATTGTAAGTCAACTATCGAGGAAATTTTAGCTAGTCAAAAATAGAGTCTATCCTGGAAAATAGTTACATGATACTTCAACTAGGTGTAAGATGGAAAAACAAACTAAGAGTTCAAGAGGGCATTGAAAGCAACTTGGAACACAAAGCTGGATTAGCCTCAAACTTTGAAGTTAACTACACTTTGAAAGTTTCAGTCATATCCTTTGTATCGAATCACAGACATTATCTTCTAAACTAAAAGAGTCTCTAAATTTTTGGTTTAAACCAGTTTTAATTAATTCTGGGGACTTTTTTAACATCATGTTGGGCAAGTCCCTACACTTAGTGAATACTTCATAGCTTTTTTCCTAACTGTTAACTAACTAAAATACTGAGGTCAGGTCATCCACGTATTTTTATTTTTATTTTTTATTACTATTCCTTAAAATCGGATTTTTTGTGTGTGTGCTTTAGATAGCTTTGATCAGCTAGTCTTTCTTTGGCAAATACGAATTTCAATAAAACTTCAGGAGCTTTCGATCTTATACTTTGGATGCTAAGTAACTGTATGTTTTATAACTTTTTCATATTGTCACCTTGTGGTGAAAGGGTGGTACATGCCTTTATTTTCTTTATTTCGCTAAAGGGCGATTTTCAGTTTCAATGACGCTCGCCAATATGCGAACGAACTTCATTAGGACATCATATTTCATTTCATTTCTCTACGAGGTAGTTTATCTTTCCCACTACATTTCGGCGAGGCATTTTTTCATCCTTATTATCTACTCTCAGTAATTAGTTTAGTTCAATACAAATTTCCAATCTGCAAGTTTGAAAATTTAGTTCGGAATCTTTTATAATGATCATGTAGTGAAAATAAGGGACACCAACTGCATTTTGTGTCTTTGCTTATCACACTTTGTAGTTCTCGCTTTGGGAAAAGATGATGTAAAATTCACTCTTGAGCTATAATGTGTTGACCACATAATATTTCTTATGTAGTATGGAACAGTTCTAAGAAATTCTGAAGGCGTCTGGTGTCCAGAGAAGCTAGGTTAACTTTATTTAGTAAAATAGTGTACGAAAAGAAGCAACGCTGTAGAAAAAAGCAAAAATTGGGAAGGAGATGAAAGAAAAAAATAGACTCGCTTGTAATTGTAAAGATTCTAGAGGTTGCGGCTTCCTCAAATCCTCAACAACTACAGGTATGGCGCGGTACGAGGTGAAAATAATTCAAACTCCACTCGGTAGATTTAAACTGATCTAGTGACAGATCAAAGTTCAAAGGTCTAGATCACTCGGTAGCGTTTGACATGAAGGGTCACGAAGATAGCGAAGATCGAAGATTGTCGAGCTTAGTAGCAGTAGCAGTAGAAAAATAGTAGTAGGTTCGAACTGAAATACGATAATTAAAAATAGATTCTAACTTAGATAAGGCTGAAGAGAAAGGATAGACTATCAAGAGACATAGAACAACAATAAAATAGCGAACTCCTAGCGTGAAATGAGTAGACGTGAAAATTTTCGTGTCATATAAATTATTATCAAACGAAGGTACAAACAACAGTATCGTACTAAAAAAAAAGGTAGCTAATTGAGCTTAAAAGGATAACAATTTGAAAAGAAATAAGGAAAATTTGTAAATAGGATCGTTTCGCTATAATATTGTACTAATAACACTTAACTGACTAAACGAGACGTTCTATGACCGAAAAAAGGTTGATGATTCTGTGACCTATTGAACAACAGATTTACGTACTTTGGTTGACGACTCGCACTACAAAAAAAAAACAAGATAATTGAGGTAGGGGTAGCTTGGATCCTTCTGATTGTAGCAAAGGTAGTAGTGTGGCTTCGCCTAACTTACTTTTTTTTACTTACGGTATGCGTCGCATTTTTATGGGCTATGATACGTGAAGAAAGCTAAGGCGCTGCTAAAAGTAGCGGCTACAATAAGAACTATTTCCTGGGCAGCAAAGAATCCAAAGTTATGATACAATTCCAGGATATCTCGATTTCTGCCGAAACTTTCATTTAAGATCACTTAATCCACTATGTAATAACTTAATATAAATCGAACGAAAGTTTGTAGGAAATTAGTGTTAAGGGTGTTTAAAAACTATCATCACTGAATGGTCCAAACTTTACATTGTTCACGTTTCTGAGGCTTAACTTTTTCAGCGATGAACTTTAAAATGAAACCTATTTTTGTAGATTGTCAGAAAGGACACGGGTGGTTTATTTATTATTATTTTTTTATTTTTTGCGTTTTTTTTTCAAACTCCGTCTTTTTGTCTGTTTTTCCTATTTGGATAAATACCTAAGCTGTATTCTATTGGTTAACACACCCTTGATCGCAGTCACGTGATTATACTTATATATCATTTTATGTAATCATAAACCATCGTATCTTAATAAAGCAGTTGTGTAGAGGATATGGTCTGATTCACGCATTACTCTATAGTAGTACATCGAACCCTAGTATACAACACTTTTACGGGGTGTTTTCCCTCAACAATTTCCAGCCACAGGGACCACATAGGCTGACTTGCGCCTGGTAATAACACTGTAAGTCATACGAAAACATAAAATGTAAAGACCCCTCTAAATATGCCGATTTTATGCGAAAAGCAAACCATAGCATAACTAACCAAAACTTACTCTCCCCACACATGAGCTTGAGACTTAGGGCACTTAACAACCCCCCTCCCCCCCTTAAACAGACCATTCCTATAAGGAAAAACTAGAGGGTAGGTGTTTGCAATGTAAATTGAACAAGCTTCCCCCAACCCAATGCCTTTAGATTCAAGAGTCAGTCCACAAGAGGACCAGGTAAGCGTGACACATGCCATCTCACCGATTTCGGGTCCCCGACTTCTTTCAAACTTTCACAGTTTCTAAGGGTCACTAATTTATTCAAGAATCCAGAGTGGGTATTAGAGCCTCCACATCAAATCCCTGGGGTAAAAGGCTTAAATTAGCTCGAAAAATGCACTTCCGACTAATTATTCTTATTTTGTCCAATGGTTGTTTCAACCTTAAGGAAAAAATTTCTTAAAGTTGGGATAATTTACTATAACTTCTGCCAGTTTAGAGCAATTAATCATTAACTATGTCACGTAACTATTCCAAAAAAGGAAATTTACACGAAAGAAATGGTTCTCTTTAAAGGGAGCTGAAGCCAACAATGAGTTAAATTTTTTCGACAGCTAAAGAGACGAGATTCTTGATTTCAGCCGTTTTTTGCTCTAAATGTTCCTTACCTCTGAGAAATATCTCTTTAAAGTTTCTATTTTCACACTGTTTCGGCTTTCAAACCATGGGCATCAATTTTAAATCAGCACTATTCCGAAAAAGCTTGTGAAGTATGCCATGGGGAGCACTTGATACAGTTCCTTTTGGAAGAAAAAAATGGAAGCGATCCGACGAAAATTGGATGAGGCAGATGACATCGCCGAGGTTATCGATTAAATGCAGAATTTGAGCATTCCAATCAAAGGATGCAAAAATATCGAAGACATGAAGGAGAGGATTCTCGCTCATCTAAGCTCTCGAAAAGATAACCGCTTGGCCTGCAATGAGGTAGGACTGCCAGGGAAATAATTCAGTATTACTAAATGAACGTGTATTTAGGGTTTCTTTGTTATGATTTAGACATTTCCGGCAACATGTTATAGCTAAAGCGTCGTTGTAAGCTTATTTTAGTCGATAGAAAATGTCTGGGTAGGCTAACAGTCATATCTATCATCTTTCCACTTTATATTTGCTCCTTATCTCATTATTGCATTATTGCATTATTGCATTGCACAGCCTGGCTGGTTCCATGTGATGGGCTGGGGATACATTGCTATTTTAACAAACTTTTACTTGGCGGCAAGTATCCTTCGACTCGAAAGCGAGTCGATGAATGTTCACACTAAACTCATTATCGTCACATCACTGTAGCTCATGAACGTGCCATCGTAAAGCGAATGGCTCAGAATCTATAAGTCTCTGATACATCATCTATGGTTACTTTATAGGACTTCTTGTAGTAACAGATTTTTACTTTTCTTACGCAATTAAAGCTACTGCAAAGATTTCATAGAAACAGAAACTTGATCCTTAAATTCAGTTCTATAATTTCATGTCTGTTCGGTTACCAATCAGTGCATCAATCGACTCAACATAATACAGCAGAACGGCTACGGATCGCCCGCTCGCAAGTTTGTACAATATGTGTTAATTCTGAGCTTTATCGAGTTATTGTCTCAAACTGGCTTCGAACTTTCTACTCAGAAACACCCAAAGACCATTCTTCTCTTTATTGTTTTTATTTCGTGTCATGACTCAATGGTTCGGCCGATTGCCATTGTCTTGCTGCCAAAGTAGTCGGGCTTCTGCCTCTAAGAACTTGCTTGACGCTTTTAACCTCACTGTCACAAGTAACCGAGCGTTTGTGACCTTCCTCTGTTAGTTATCAGTCGAAAGCAGTTACAATTACACGAAAGCTATCTAGCTCGCCTTGCGAAAAATATGATTAACTGTGCTAATATCATGAGAGTATCATGTGGCAAAGGATCTCATAGTAATTTGGCTGACAATTCACCGTTAGGCTCAGCTTTATATTTTGTTCCGATCAGTGAATTCATTACAGCAGGCAGACAGCCAGGCCTCAAACACAAAATGCAGTATTTACCTCAGTCCTTTCAAACTCAAAATTCATTTGTAATTCATCTGACTCACGGTGTCTACCATTTGTTTCTTGCAAGGTTAGTTGAGAATTAAGCTAACTATAAGCCCTATTTGACATTTCTCTCACTTTCTTTCCCCTTTCTACTTGAAAACGGCATTACCGATATGTCCAGAAAAAAGAAAATAGGTGGCTTTGATGAAATGTAATGACATTCGGCGGAACTAAGCTGTAAGTGGCAGTGACAGGAAATGAAAATAAGCTCAAATAATTTCCCCCTGGTACGAACAAACTCTTTCGTTGTAGTGAATGTAAGGTCTGACAATAGTAATTTGTGCATCTCAGCTCTCGAACTGTCGATCTCATTCAAAAAAGGTGAGTTCTTGTAAATGAATGTTCAAGCATCTCGTTAACGTTTTTATACTCTAAATTATGCGTGCATAGTTAGTGTATGTGGTGAACTGTACTCAATCTTTAACCGAAGGTCGGCGCAGCTGCATTTGGTCGGAGAATACGTTCCTATTTTCCCTGTAGCGTTTTTGGGTTTTTCGTAGCAGGCGGGTGCTCGTCTGCCTTCTTCAATTGTTGTAAAGTATGCTTGGATCGCCCTTGATATACACATCTACTTACTTGAGCTCATTTTGTGCACTACACAGACAACAGTATATACTGACTTCGACCTGCACACCAATATATTTGTCGTTTTTCAGTTGTGAATAGGAATAAGGAACGTAACTAATACCCTGCCAACTTAAACTCGGCGCTGCAATAACAAGCCAAAAACCACTTTCCTTCAATTGGGTGTAAATTGCCCAGCGATAATATTAGCTTTTTTCTCTTCTAGCCTAAATGTAACAATTAGTCTAAATGTACTCATTTGCTTATTTAACCCATTTAATATTTACACATGTTTCAGGCCTTTAAGGTGATTTCATAGGCACAATCAATGGACAAAGAAAAATCATTAGCCCTTCTTGATTATTACGCTAAGGTGGAGAGGGAAATACAGGGTCTTGACGCTACCTTCCTTGATTTGCTGAAAACAAGCGAGGGCGACTTCCTTTCTAAGATCAAAACAAGAATAAAGAGAATGCAAGACAGAGATTATGTTCTTCTCGTCGCAGGTGAACATCTTGAATATAATACCTTACCCAAACCACTGAGGTGCTAAGTCATGATCATGCTAAGCACAAAGAAAGCCGGTCTAGCAGTGACAGAGAGGAGTATCAAAAATCTACTTGGCTAGGAAGTTTCCCAATTAATTCATGAATAACCGTCAACTGCGGTCTATCGAATTCTTAAGCCGGAGAGTTTACTTTATTTGGCGACTTGTGAGGCTTTGACCTTTGAAACCGGAAAGATTACGTCACTGCTCGTTCTTCCTGTTGCGGGAGCTAAATCTATTGCTGACAACATCAAAGATGCAAAAAAGAAGAGTGCATACAATAAAAATCGCTCAGAGTACGTACGAATCATGTCACAAAAGATTCTAGCGAAAGCTGCAGCCTTCGAGGCGCTAAAGCCATTGGTCGAAGCGCAATTAGAGCTAGCAGTAAACACCCTGAATGACCTGCAAGCGAGAATCCCTATGCTTGTTGAAGCCGATGTAAGACTTTGTCAGCAACTGATAGAGGAGGCGTAAAGCAAGAGGGATTCTGAAGCTCGCTACAAGCCCTGTAGAGACAAATGCGAGCGTTTGCGCGTTGAGCTCGCGTTGTTTGGTTCTATGGAAATCCGGTTCATGAGGCTCTCCTGGGATGACCTTTCTTGGGATGTCAGCGAGGATGTTTACTTGAAGCGACTAATAGAACCTGGGCTCTACAATGGACACATTTCCAAGGGAAGTTGCTCATCAAGTGGCCAAGTAACTTTTAAAGTGTACAGAGAACTGCTGACCAGCAGCAATATTATTGAGTGCTTGGCAGAAGAAGGAATCTTGAGGTACAACTTAACTAATAAACAAACAAATTTTATCAAACACTCGACCAAAAAAAATAAACTTGTTTCTTTAGGATTCAGAGAACGCGTTGTGCTAGTAACACTTTGGTATTCTTGTTTTTGTTGTTTACTCCACAGGAGGCTTTGCCATCCTCACATTGTCACGTTTTACGGTGCTGTTTTCAGAAAGGTTCCTAGAGCTTTAGAAGCTGCATTTATATCTGAGTGCCCAGGAGTTCATTTAAAGAAATATCTGATCGATCAGCCCGGAAATTATCCTGCAAAGAATTCCATGGCTACGATGGATGCGATTCGCTGGGCAGACCAAGTCGTCGAAGCACTGATGTCGATTTACAGCATGTTTGACGGATGTGTTCACGGTGATCTTTGGTTGGAAAACGTTTTGGTAAGGAAATATTTTATTTGTAGTAACACGTTTTGTTTTAAATTAGTTTTACACATAAGGAAAAAGTAATAAATTTCGAAACTAGCATAGCGCGGACACAAATATAGCTCTCATAAGACTTCCAAGGTCTATAACTCGCAGTAAAATAAAGGGTTGGATTATTTCTCTCTCCCGTGTGCACTAACCTTTTCTCGTTCAAGAACTTAAGCGTCACTTTTTTTAGACTTAGGCTTATTGGCTGTTTTTAAGTACATTATAATCTCGGCTTAGCCAGGCCAAATACATTGCAGTTAGACCCTTACACTTTTGAAAAGCTAAATCAATCATAACTGCGAAGTTATCACTTTACGTGCACCTCCGCCACTATTGTATATTGCATAACTTGCACTTATTGCATGATCCCCATGGTACCAACGAGCACTTTTCATTCAACCAAATAAGTCGGCCATTAAACTGCCTACGGTGGCCAATTTACGTTATCAACTCAGTTGCGAGTACCAAACTACCCTGTTATACTCTCCCATCGATGCAGCACCACAGTTCTGTAGAAACCTATTCCCTTTATTCAGTTTTATAAATCTATCTCATAACATCGAAAAGCAGATGAAGATATAACTGCTTTGTTCATAAGCAAGTGTGTTTGAACCAAACTAGTGACCCTTGCCTAGTCAGAAAGTGGAAACATGCTCAGTTTTATTCTATTTCTTTTGGTGAGATCCAGTGTATTCTTTCAAAATGCGAGTCCATCAAGACAAAACCACTCTTTATTGAGTTTCCTTTTATCATCAATTTAAATTATTCTTTTGGTATTATTTAACATAGCTTGACGGTTTCAATCTGCGTGATATTAAGCTGAGCAACATCCCCCTCAGGAGGCGGCTGACCATCGATCATTGATCAAAGTGTGATGCATTTCTTAGTCTTCCGCCAGAAGCTGTGCGAAATAGAAACTACAATGCCTCTTCAGAGATCTCCCTTGGGATCTTGTTCTGGGAAATGTGGTACAGCAAAGAAGCCTTTGATGATTTAAAGGGTCAGAATAAACCAGTTTTGATTGCTTCTGTGATCGGGACTTTTTTTCGCATGTTGGGCTAGTCCATAAAATTAGTAGATACTTCATAGCTTTTTCCCTAACCTGTCAGATCCATTAACCTTACCAATTCCTACTTTTCAAGTTTCGGATGTCAGGAGTGGAAACTGTGGTAAAAAGGTTTTCCCTTTCTGTCACGAAAGTTTCTTATGATGCAATGGTGAGGTTATTCAATTAAACTTCAGGAGCTTTCGATCTCACAAGTGGGATGCTAAGTAACTGTGTGTTATAACTTTTTCTTATTGTCACCTTTTGGTGAAAGGGTGGTACATGCCTTTATTTTCTTTATTTCGTTAATGGACGATTTTCTGTTTTCCTAACGCATGCCAGTAACCAAAGAAACTCTATTGCAATCGCCATTGGAAAAGTCATAAAATCTTAGGACACATTAGACTTCATTTAATTTTTTTTCTATACGAGGTAGTTTATCTTTCCCGCCACATTGGGGCGAAGAATTTTTTTATCCTTATTTTCTTCTCTCAGTAATTACTTTAGTTCAATAAAAATTTCCAATGTATAAGTTTCACAAATTGAGTTGTAAATTATTTGCAATGACCAGCTAGTGAGAATAAGCGACACCAATTGCAATTTGTATCTTTGTTTATCACACTTTGAAGTTCTCGGTTTTAGAGTAGTTGATATAAAATTAACTTTTGAGCTATAAGGTGTAGACCACGAACCTATTTCCTATGTAGTACGGAACAGTTATAAGAAATTCTGAAGGAGTCTGATGTCTAGAGACGCTAAGTTAATTCTGTTTAGGAAAATAGCGTACGAAAAGATACAACGCTGTAGAAAAAAGCAACAGATAGAATAAAAAAAATGTTCTAACTGAATGGTCCAAACTTTAAATTTTTTACGCCTCTGAGGCTTACCTTTTTCAACGAGGAACTTTAAAATGAGACCCACTTTTGCAGATATTGTCATAGAAGACAAGGCTGGTTTCTTTTGCGTTTACTTTTTATGGGAAAAGCAAACCATAGAATAACCAACTAAAACCCACTCTCCCCACTCATGAGCTTTAGACACCGGGCTCTTGACAACCCCCACCCTTCCCCCCAAATAGACTAGTACTCTAGGGAAAAACAAGAAGGTAGGTGTTTGAAATGTAAATTGAAGAAGGTCCCCCGAACCTGATGCTTTTAACATTTCGGAGTCTGTCCACGAGAGCACCGGGCAGGCGTGACACATGCTATTTCACCGATTTCTTTCAAACTTTCACAGTTTATGAGAGTCACTAAGTTTTTCAAGAATCCAGACTGGTTCAGGCTCCCGACTCATCCCTGGGGTATTAGAGCCCCCACATCAAATCCCTGGGGTAAAATGCTAAAATTAACTCGAAAAATGCACTTCCAGCGAACTTCTCTCACAATAACAGAATGCCATGGATTTTACTATTATTATGTGCAATGCTTGTTGGAACCTTAAAGAAACAACTCCTTAAATTTGGGGAAGTTTGATGTAACCTCTGCCAGTTAAGAGCTGTGGATCATGAACTGTGTCACGAAACTATTCCAGAAAAGAAAGAAATTACGGTTATTTAATTGCAATTATCTCCAGTGGGCAGCCTTGTATGTCAACAAAAATACCATCACAGGAAAGACCTATCTTAACACTACGTTTGTGTACTAAATAACTTTTGGCCTCCATAAAAGGTTCGTGATCACGCCCCTCTTACGTGACCTCGGACGTTAATTTATGCAATTGTTGGTCATAAACTGATGTTCATTCACTCAATTTCAATTTGAGAGTGGGATCGCCGACGCTGGTTTTTGTGATACTAATATCTTAAAACAACAGATAGCTGCCGAGCAAAGGAGTCACTTATTATAGAAGTTCTGTAACGCTGACACAAGCTATTGAAAAAAATGATTCATAAATGTATGTATATATCTTACGTTATGAATAACCGAACTGAGTATTTATTTGAAATCTTGTCTCCACTGCTTGCATTTTTTACGTATTGATCGTAAATTCATCCTCCAAGGAGGTTCTTTACAACTCGAGTCAGAAGATCGGCCTTATTAAGGGCTGATAGCTTGCTGAAATATCTAGCAATTTGGACAGCTGAAAGTCATTCCTCCTTGGTGAACAATTCGTCTCCATCTGCTTATCTTAGATGTTTCATTTTAGATGAAAATATTTTGTAAAAATGACCGCACTCGTTTACAAAATCCGATAGAATCCTACTTCTTCAAAGCTCAACCCCCTCCAAAGATGGACCGTTGGCTGATGTTGCAGTCGATTCTTTTGTTGCTAGAGATTATGAATTCGTTGACGGAGCACCACCAATGGCTGCACCTAGCACATAATTTTAAAGGTTTCTCCCCAATTTGCTTGGTTAAGTGGCGCCCAACATCAAGACGTTTCTCAAGACTTTTGAATTCTTGGTAAACTTTTATGCACCGCATGCAGAACTTGCCCACATTGTACGGTAGGAAAAGCTGTTCAATGCTTGAATGCCGGCCATTCTTATGTAGATAGTGAAATCCCTGATATTAACGAATGGATAGCGCTCATCCTCAGAGCACCCCTTTAAGACGCTGCACTGTTATTAAGAACCTGGCCAGCAACCAAGTGCTTATAATTATGAAGTGGGCCAAGAAATTCCCCTAAGCTTGTTGCTGGAAAACACAGAGAAAATAGTTTGGGATAAAGGGCAGTTCATGGCACATTTTTCTCGCTCTCAAAAAGCACGCGGATGGCGAAGTTGTGGTAGAGTTCTAAGTACGAAATGGTAATTCTAAAAACGTTGCAGGGCAAAGTTTAAGATATGTCGATAGACTCAGAATAATCAGTGCACATTTCATTTGCTTAAAAGGACATGTAATAAAAGAAACCAATGGCCAGTAGTCATTATCTGGTGACACCAGACATTGAACAAAAGGGATTAGCTAGAATAAGTCGGGAAGTAGTCTTCCCTCTTCTAGGCTATTTGATCGGGAAAATTCTTCAGGATTTTAAAAGTGAAAGTATTTCAGCAATGTGCATAATGAAACGAAAAATATTCAATTTAGTTTCATAAGGTTTTGATAAATAGTCATTTAGTTTGTTTGATTTTTACCTCTATAGTGGCAATAAGCTTAAAGGTGGTGTTGCTCATGGGATACTTGTCTTTCTTTTCCCAGACAAGAAGCTACATCCCCTTCGCAAAAGTGGTCTGCCGTGGCATCCATCCTGGACGCTTGTTGCTTGAAATTCCAATTAACCTTACCCTTCTAAAGCTTTCTGACGATCTGATAACGCAGGCTTTTACATCAATGCGTTTATTAAGCTGTCACTACCTAGCCTTTGAGACCTTACTCGAATCAGGCTAATCTTGAGGGAGTGCTACGCACAAAGAAGCACAGCACGGCTGGCATCAAAGCTTTGAACAAATTTTCCTTTGAATTTGTTTGGATGAGAGCTTAGAAAGTGTAAAATGTGGGAAAGGGCTTATATATTTTTTTTACTGGGACAGCAAGTTCCAACATGTAAAAATATGCACTTATTGACTGAGTGGGAGGGCCGGACGGAAAATATTTGGGTTGAGATCATGACGTAAGGACCGAGCGCAGCGACGTCCGCGCGCCGTGGCCGAATGCCAAATATCTTCCCCTCTGGCTCAAATAAACTCCGTCAATAAGCATTTTATTATATGAACACAAAGGGTTGAGGATTTCGAATTTTTTTAAACCCAAATAGGACGCGATAGACGGGCGCACACGGGAAAACCGCAAGAAAACGTTTCTTCAAAAGAAACTTATCCCTTGTTTTCCCGAGTCAGACCTATAAAGGCATCTACGTCAAAGAGAAACGCGACTTTTTATTTATTTATTTTTTTATTTTTCCTTTAAATTTTTGGAGCAAAGCTGTGTGACTCCAGGGCCGTACGGTCATATGATAAAAGTACTTCAGACACTTAGGCAGCCATCTCAGATGCTGGAGGGTTCCATGTGGCAGCATCTCAGCCCCGAGTTGCCATAACTAATCAGCAAGGGACGTTAAACAACCCACGCACTTTTTGTAAAGAGAAGGGAACGTAGCTCACGCCGTTGTGGCCTGGTCCTGATTCCGAAATCGGGGGCACTTGCAACATTTCCTTCCAAAAATTGCAAACTCCTAAACGCAGTCCAGCCAAAGTCCCCGGCAAAGTGTTGTAATTAACTCAATGATAGCTTCCTAGGAGGAGGTTAAAAAAAACTCTCCTCTACTCTAACAGGGTAATGTTACGGGAACAACTTTCCGCTAATGTACTTAAAATTCGATGGAGTCTTCTCCAAAGCTTTCCACAAGAAAAAAAAAATTATGGTGCATTGAGTAAAATTATAATAGGTAAATAAATCGTTTCATTTATGTAAACTACATTTGGCAAGTGTCGCTATCAACCGTGGACGTACATTACTCAATTCGGAAATGTCAAATGTATAAAATATACATACATTTTTTAATATTTTTTCCAATAAATTGTGTCAGCGTTACAGTTTTTCTAGGATAAGTGACTCCTTTGCGTGGTAGCTATGCATCTGTCGTTTTTAGATATTATCACCCCTAAGCCAGACTGTCAATCATGCGAACCACCGAATTAGTTATTTTTGCTGGCCTAGTTTTATGTGGGGTCCAACTATGTAATATCTGTGTAACTCTTTGAATGCTTCTTGTCCCTTAACTCTCTAGTGCTCTTCAACATTGCTGAGTGTGCTACTGAAGAACAACCAACATGGCACAAACCAATAATCAAAAGCAGACATAAAAATGATGGTAATACTTACATTGATTTCTTTTATTAATCAATACAAATATATGAAGACGTAAATTTCTATAATACATTTATATAACTATATTTTTCAGTAATTTCAACAAATATGGGTCTTTGAATTAGCAGCCAACTGTTTAATTTCAGATGTCATGAAAACCAGGTGACACAATGGAAGCGTCTAAAAAGTGACGCGGCCTAAACGCTTGAATAATTGTCGCTGACAACATGCATTAAGCTGACACGTTCATTCGTGCATTGATGGAAGAGCCGTTTTTCTACAACAGCCCCTCCAAGTTGATATACGCACTACTAACAAAATAGAAAGCAAGAATTTAAAGCAAATACAGCCACACTTCTTGCAGGAAACCATGATATTGTCAAATAATGCCGTGAGTCTTTGAGAGAACTGAAAATTGGTTTTTGTTTTAAACATTAAGAAGTAACGAGTTATTTGACATATTTATGGGTCTTATCTCTTTAAACATACATTCCAGTCCTCACCTGTTCTTTTTCCCTGATCATGCTGTATATTCGTGACCGTAGACACTAAAAATCTGGTATTTCCCCAATCGGTAATAGATCTATGATTGCTGTCACGTATATAGAACAAGGTTATTCACTATCTAGGAAGAAACCAACGCTTATTCTTTAATACAATCCAGAAGCAGGCGTAGTTGGAGTAGTTTGGTATAGTTTCTTAGAGTAGTTGGAATTCGGTGTAATAGGTGTAGTTTGGTGTATTTGGCATGGTGTAGGAGGTGTTGCAGGTGAAGTAAATGCAATGGGTAAAGTAAGTGTAGTTCGCTGTATTTGGTGTGGTGGGCGTACTCATGGATCTATTAACACTCTCTCTACTTGAAGGGTCAAACTCTTCGCATTCCATCATGATTCTGTAGCTGTTGAAAGAAAAAAAAAAAAGCGAAAACTAGTGACACCCAGTGAGTGCTTTACTAATAAAGAGAAAAGTGGATTTGAATTATGTAAACTCATTAAAATAAAGTTTGATGGCATCGAATACCCTTGCCTTGCCAAAAAAGTCCAAAGGTGGAAGGTCTAGCAAGCGACGATTTGAAATGCCAACGCGTTTCTGTTATGATCCTAAAGACTGATAGTTTCAATCCCCGCAATATTAAGCTGAGCACTATTTACGAAGAAGAAGCCTCGCGGATTTTAAGTAAGAAATCGCGGAAATTTTGGCTAACCAGAAATTAAGCCTTTCATTTCTCATCATTGAATGAAAATCACACGAGTAATGGCATCCTACTCTGTTACACTCTGTTTTAACCTAATCAAGTGTGTCAGTCATTCATGATATTCCTAGTTAGTTAAACCTAAGGGTGAGAGTGATTGAATATTTGCGATCTTAAAGAACAGCGTACTTGCTGCATACCATTACGACAAAGATTCCCGATACGGTATTAAGAGCAACTCCATGCAAATATCGACCAAAGTGCGGCAAGGCTCAAACAATCAAAATCGCTCTTCTTTTGCATACTGGTAGACTTTAGGCAGTGTACAAACGCCATGTAATTTTTTCTTTGAAAGATCCGTTCCTTTCCGAGAAAAACGTGGAAAACCGTTTCAAGCCCCGCCGACGATTTTGCAAGCCAAAAGCAGGGTTGAAAATCACTATGATTCGCTTCACTCGCGTTTCAAAACAAACGTGCTAGAATAAAAGCATATCGCTAGAATTTTAAGTATAACTCGTCGTTGACTAAAATAAATAATATTTTTAGCATTATAACAGTCTGAGTAATTATAAAAAGCTAAAGCGTACAGCTACCTGTTGTTTACCCACGAGGGGTACTTGAAAAAAGCGACGATTTTCATCATGTGCCTTTGATCAGAATTTTTTAAAAATTGAAGGGGAAAACACTAAGAGTATCAAACTTTTATGTTATGTAAAAATTATTTTGGGGAAACTACTACGAGCTTCTCAGAAATCATTTGAAAATCGTGTTTCAGACAACATAAAATAACGCCATCCAACAGATGAGTCACCAGCAACATTTGACCTTAGGTTTTCCTTTACAACGCTCATGACAGGACGGAAAACGCGTGCACTGTAAGTACCTCCCGCTGTCCCATACAAAGCCTTAGAAAAGTTTTCTAAGGCTTTGTATGGGACAACGGGAGGTACTTACAGTGCACGCATTTTCCGTCCTGTCATGGCGCTGGTAGCCTTCATATGTAGAATATTTTTTTAAAAAGCTAACCTTAACCCGTATCTGCTGTACTCCAAGCTCCAAGTTGTTTCATTTTCCGTCTTATCACCTTAAGTTTGTTACCGTAATCGTAAAGTCTGCTGGAATTTGTGCGTGTGTGGAGGTGCGTGACAACTTTCCAGCACTTTCTTCATCCCTCTGTTTTCTCTAATGTTTTCAAGTTAACATCATCTGCTTGTTAGAAATTTTGAGAACCCTGGACCTTAAAAAAGCCGGCTATGAAATAAAGTTCAGTAGTTTAACAAAGCAAAGTTCCTTGTTCGCGGATCCACTCACCCCAATTAATCCTATTTGCATAAGAGTGTGGGCAAAAGTCTACTTCCGGTAATACAAACGTAACAAGCTTCACCTCTCATTGCCAGTACACTGAAAAAGATTGAACATTATATTTTTCCTTCTTCGAAAATACTTAATGAGGCATTAGCTATAGTTTACCTGGGAATTACCTTTTTAAGATTTTAGGCTTTTGCTAACATAATTTAATTAAATTTAGTTTAATTTGGTTAAAGCACATGTTCATTCCCACGTGAAAAAGAAAAAGAACTTTGTAAAACACTGTTTGTGTGCGCTCTTCAAGCGCAGCCATTGCTTGAAACGTTTTTCCGAGTTCATCGATTTCATCGATGGCTTACGTTTTCTTTGCCGCCACGATGAGAAAATTAACAATTAGAGAAATTAGAAGGAAGGTTCAGAGAGAGAATAACCACCCTATTGAGTATTATGTCCCTATTTTATCACCTTATACTGCCTAAACAGATCGAAATGGCGTCGCTTCTATTTATTCAAAGCGAACTTCAATTTATCTTGGAAAAAAAAATGGCTCGAAAAGGGGAGGGGGGGAGGGGGAGGTTACTAATCTTTCATTTCTTGTTTTGCTTCCTTAAACCTAAGTCCATGGGAATTTTTTCACTCGACTGTTTTAACGGACATTGCAATCAAGTTATTTGGTAGCGCTGGGCGAAGATCAAGTTGTGTTGGTAGGAGTCTCGTGCAGAGATATCGAGTAGTTCTTAAAAGAACTGATCGAATTAATGTTATGACAACTCCATACACATGTTGTAAGAGAATCGAAATTTTTAGTTGTTGATAATCATGTTGTTAAGAAATAGCTGCGTCACTGTTGACATCATCCTGTCCTACAAAGGTTACATTGTGGTTAAATTGGAACCCCCCCTCCTCCCCTCCCACGAATGTATTTCGGGCAGTGAGATGAATCTAATCTTAGAATCTTAGACTAATCTCCTTAATTATTTTGTGGTTTGGTTGACGCGGATACCATGTCTATGATACATTATTTTAAGTGATCTCAGAGGTCAATTACCCGTAAGGACGTTCCTCTATAAGTAAATCGTAGAGGGATTACAGTCTGTTTTCGAAATGATCAGTATAACGTACAGAATGCAGACCTTTCTTTTCGTCCTTTATAACTCGCTCAGATCGTCTTCCAAGACAGTTTGTTCTCTTGGAAAATATGCTTTTTCCTGCAATATTTTAACACGTACTCAAGCAAAAACACATGGCTAAACAGCACAGCATCTTTTTCTTGCTGATATCCCACGACTGAGACCTCTAACGTTCCTTCATCGCGATATGTTTTCAATGTAATATTTTTAATTTGATCCAACCATTCCGAATGAACTCTTAAGAAAAGCAAATAATGGTCAATCACGGAAAAATGCCGTGCGTTCCTTCGAACAAAAAATGCAAAGGGCCGAAATGTATCTTGCTAACTACCCAGAGTATGTTTGGAGAAAACTTGCTTCTATGATGCTTTCCAAATAAACTGTAGTCCAGCAAAGAAGCATGAATGTCGGCGTACAAACCAATCCCGAGGTCAAAGCTGCAAACAGCCTCCACTTATACATACTACGATCTTATGATCTATTGCAATGAGTTACTAAAGTTTAAACGGAAAATGGTACGTTTCCAGATATGAGTCAAGAAACGTCCTGAACATGAGATTCTAAATTAATGCCATAATTGTTATCTTATAAAAGAGCTGCATAGTCAACAAGAGGATAACGAACTCATCTGGTAATGGACACACGATATGCAATCTGAACAGCCCAAAATTTAAAAAAAAAAGGCAATTAACACACCACTTGGAGAAAAGCTTCTTCTCACTTAGGGGCGCAAAAAAACAAATGAAAGTGATAATAAATTTTATCTAATAATATAACAATATTAGGCAATGGTACATCTAGTCTAGTTTTTCGATTTTTTAACTGACCATTGAAAAAAATCACAGTCGTCGACAAATTAAATTTTCTTATCATCTTTCTTGCCTAAGTTTGGATGGTGATTCACCCTTCCTTCACCATTCCTTAAATTAGCTTCTAAGAATACGAAGCTAGTATTTACGAACTGTTTCAAGCGGGGAAGTAAAAACTATGCATAGTTCTCTCAATAGCAATTTCTGTGTTAAATCTCTTGGTCAGGGCCTCCGATTATTGATCCCGGAAGCTGAATCCTAAGGTGAAGTAGTAAAATACATAGATTAGAAATATATCACCAAAAATATTATTGTAATCATTGAAATACATTGCTCCTGATGCCTTAGTGGAGGGCAGCATGTACCAAGATGTAAGAATAGACAGCAAAATCTAATTATCTCGTCATTCCGGTAACTAAAAATATCTCAACTCGTAACAAAACTAGGTTTGGTTAAGAAATAGAATTGACATAAACTAAGCTACAAGCAGACTGATCAACCCCTCTTCTACATTCAAGTGTACCATGGGCAATGTATAGTTTTCTCACAATATTAAGTTTTCTTACATGTCCTAGTCGTCAGTGCGACAAATTACAGGACTTCCACTGCTTCTCCAGGAAGTTCAATAACTTCCTTGAGGCAATGCGAAGCTGATGGGCGTTCCTCTGGTTTTTTGTTCCAGCAACTCTCCATCAACTCTTTCCAACGGCGTGGGGGCTCATTACAACCTTTCACATGTTCTGGGCGAAGGCCCTCATCCACCATGGCAAAGAGAGCTACATGACCTGGTATGTTACTGACGTCACTGAAGGCCTGCTGCTCATACCACATCTCCCATAAAATTATCCCCAGGCTGTATATGTCTGCTTTCGTGTCATATAGCTGAGAGTGGAACACTTCCGGTGCCATATAAACAGGTGTTCCCGCCAAAGTTCCTGTGATCTTGTTCACAGCCTTGGAAACCCCAACGTCGGCTATCTTCACTGTATTTGTTGCTGACAGCTTTTAAATTGAAAATAAATAAATAAATAAAGCGCAGAAGGATGATCTAGCATTATGTCATGGTCATCACAATATAACAGAATTGTTTTGAGGATTCTTTCTTACTGAAACTCATGTTAAAGGAATTATAATTTGTTGTTTTATCATAATTCGAATAAAACCTAAAAATAGCTCAATGCTGGTCAAACTAATTCTTCCTTTCTATTTGTGTCTCGTGCAGTGAAGAGATATTTAGGCCTGAAAAAGAAAAACAGCTTTACCCTCTGAAATGACCAATCCTAGCATTAAAAGCTTGGTCAGTGACAGATTTTGCAAGGGCCAAAGAGTTGCTTAAAGTACCCAAATGAAAAGTTTAGTCTGATAAGTGCGGCGTGTATGTTATATCGTCAATAACTATAACTTTTCTCTCAGTTTCATACTAATATATTATCCAACGTGAGATCTCTGTGAACGACTCTTTGATCATGATTGAAGGACAAGGCAGCGACTATCTGCTTTATCCATTGATAGGCGTCTCTTTTGGCATCGGCATTCATGGACTTGGCAAGGGCTCTTTCTGGATTACTGGAAATGCGATTCTTTAAATTTCCCGTGCAGTATGCCATGACTATTATTACCCGGGTTTCGCTATCTTCCTTGAGAAGCGACATGCCATGAAAAGTGACAACGTTGGGAAGCTTTAATTTTGTGGTGAAGAAAGTAAAATCACAAAAGTCTCAGTCGTCGTAAGAAAATTTGAAAAGATAAACGTGCATGAAAATTTTCAAAATTAAAGAAGAAAAGCTGTAGAAAGTCATGTTGCTAATGCCCCATTCACACCAAAGCTTAAACATGTTTAAAAGTTGTTTTGTTAAACACAGTTTAATTTTTTTTTCTTCATAGAAACTATTTAACCGAATATTTTTGACTTGAATGTAGCACATTGGAAATGCAAGTTAGCAAGTACTTGAATCCAATGGAAAATCAAGTTTTTTAGTTCTCTGTTTATAATTTTCATTCAATGAAAACCAGTTTAACAAAACATGTTTTGCTGGTGTGAATGGGGTATAATTTACTTTCTTTAATTTCATAGGAAGGGAAAAAAAATCCTGATAATGTTTTCGCGTATCGTCTCTACAAGTGGAATACCAAAGAAATATCCCCTCACCAGTCTTCTGGCTATCTTAAGACGGAAGGTAATCCTCCGCAAGTTTTCCCGAACAGCGCTTAGTCAGGTTTCCCTAACAGTACGCTGGAATATCATTTCGACTTCTAGTTGCAAAAAGCACTAGAGCTTCAACGCTAGAACTTCCGGCTAGAACTTCAACGCTAACCTCTCGATGGGAAGGGCAGCGTGCAAATCGTAAGGTTACCCCGTCGTAATTTTATAATGACACGCCCGAGGATCAATTAAATAACATATTTAATGGTGATTGAAACCACGAATAGTGGTTGTGCAAAAGTCCTGTATGCTTTGAAGAGCCTTTCGCTTGGGATAGGGCTTTTTTTCCTTTTACTTCATTAGCCAGTCTGTGTATTAAAATACTTACTTTAAAAGTTCAATTTCATTTATTATGTCACAGGCATTATCTGCTTTAAGCGGCGCAGTGCAAATCCCAGACAGTCTGAGTGGCCTTTTAGGTCCAACATCTTGCTGCTGGTACCGGCTGCAAGACCCTCTTCAAATCTTCAAATCCAAAAACGGCCAACCGACCTCTGATCTCAGAAACTACATCCAACATCGTTACATAAGTGTCTTTTACGTCTTTTTTTGACCGTTTTTCCTCCAAAAGTTGTTCACACAACAAGTTGTCAGCCTCAATCAGCTCTGGAATACGGGTTTCAATTTCCTTCAAACACAGAGCGGCATCTCTCAGTTGGTCCCTCACGAAGTTCATGAGCGCAGCTTCTTCTTTCGTAACACAACTCAAGTATTCGGTGGATGTTTCTCTCATGAAAGCACACTTGTTCTCATCATATTCTCTGATCTTTCCTTTGTCCTTCAACTTGCTGATAATCGCCATTACGCCAACCTTAGGGGCACCAACCACCAAGATAATCAGAGAAATCGGAATCCAGATAGGATTTGTAACAAAAATGGCAATCTTGTCTGTTATGGTGAGTTTGAATCCTGCTTCCCGTTGATCTTGTGGTATGATCTCGTCAGATGATAAAGCTCCTTGTAGAATACGGAGTTTTCCTTCAAAACGATTCTACCGTTCCTTGAAGTGCCGAACAAGAGACTCACACGTATCTGCAAACGCATGGTTGTCTTGTTCCCAACGTTTTATGATCTCTTGCAGGCGCCGTCTGTCGACCAACTGTCGGCCAACAGTCAGCCAACTGTTGGCTGTCTATCGGGCGACTGTTGGTCAACCGTCGGCTGACATTTGGTCGACCGTCAACCTACAGTCGGCCGACAGACAGCCAACAGTTGGTTGACCGTCAACCGACAGTCGGCCAACAGACGGCCAACAGTCAGCCGACAGTTTTTGTTATGTTGCAGACTTTTACCGTTATTTTGTATTATACAAATACTAAATATTATTTTCACTTTTTACATATCAATAAAATTTATCGTTGCATTTCATGTTAACATTTTGCAACAACCCCACCTTCCTGTAAATTCAATTAATGGCAAACATGAGAAAATGCCATCTTAAACGTTTCAACCTATTTAATAAAGCCACTAATAACATCAACTCAACTTTAACCTAAATAGAAAACTTGATTGATGTTTGGAATTGATTTCTATGATGTGGAAATGAAATCCAGTTACAGCCGGTGCTGAAGAGTTTTATTGCAGTTTTTATTCAGTATAATGAAGGGCTGGATAATAAACTAACAAGAGCTCCGCTTTTAGGCTTGGCAAAATCTATATATTAAAGGGATGAGTCAGCCGGTCTCTTCGTTTTGGTGGATGGCAGTTGATATTTACGTTTCTTTTCATGGTTGTATGTTGGCTTGTTGGAGGCTGGAGTTAGGTAGTGGATCTTGCCAGAAGAGTTGTTAACTGTCGACTGAAAGAGTTGGAAAATCAATTTTCTTGATGATCTTGTAGGTTGTCTATTCCGGCAAGCTGAAGGGCATTTGCGAATGATATCCTTGGAATATGCACGAGAGAACTTTCCTCTGGACTCTCTCTAGTTCAACTTGTAGATACTTAGGTAATGCGTAATGTAACATTGAGCATGCGTAGTCTAACGCAGATCTAATACATGCACAGTAGTAAGCTACAAGATCTTTGGAAGGAAAATATGCCCGTTTGAGCTGAACGAAAAAATAGTGTTGTGGAGATGATCTTGTAACAAGTTCTTCGATGATCTTTCCAAGTTAAGTTCGAGCTGATCGTAAGTCCGAGTAACTACTTACTTCAATCTCGTCTGCAATTTCCACATGAATATTGAAGGAAATGTCTCGCACTATCAGTAGTTCTGCAAGAATTTCAAGAAACACACTTCGATCAGCTTTAGCCATTGGTTGTTTCTTTGCTTGGTTTGAGGGGCGCCCTCAACCCTTTTTTTTTAACCACAAGCGTCCCAAGCTCACGTCGATTGATTTATGAAAGCTTCACGCGTTGTGTAACCCGGTGTTATGTTATGAGAGGGACTGTTGCGAATTTGAACACGTTATGATAAATAGTATGGGAAACGGAATATGGTCCATTTACAATGATAACTATTTCGAAATATGAACATTGTACACGTAAGTCAATAGAACTTACTCACATCTTGTGTTTCCGTTGTAGTTTCTGGCGATTTCTGCAGTTCAAGCTTGCTTTGCTGTCACTGTTTCGTGACGTCATGACGGACTAAACTGTAAACTAAACTAAATAAATGATAAGCAATTATAAACACCAAACGAACACCTTGTTAATTTCTGCTCCCGCTTCCCGCCCTCTCTCGCCCCCGTCTCCTCCCGAGCTCCCGCCTTCTGTCCCTCTCCACTGTCTAGTTTTGTACGTCAAATACGTAACAAGAACCCGGGCACCAACACATCAATTATCTTATTACGCATTTACATGATGAATACCTTTTCGTGCATGTAAAAGAAAGTCAATTCATGATATATTCTTAGACAGAGATAGAACTAAACTGACTCTCTCTCCCTTACAAAGTTATAACTCCACGTCGCACCTCATTTCCCGCAATTGCGTCGGGTCTTAGTCCACAATGTAAACAGGAGTGACCTCATCTATATACAATAGAAATAACCAAGCTAAATTTAAGATGCTAGCATTTATAAATTTAGTTTTAAAATCTACATGCTAAGGTTTTGAGTACTGCTTGTTTTATTAAATTGATTTCTTTTGAATTTGTTGACATCGATTTGGCAACAAGAGTGCAAGAGAATTCAGGAGAAGTCGCTCCCTGTTAGGTGCGTTTGCCATATAAATCATTCAACGTCTGGAACAGAATGAAAAATATATCTCCAATTTTTCATCTATTTTGCTCTGGGAAGAATCGAATTTCTACATAGCAAATTAAATAGAGAGACGAATAAACGAATTAACAAATGAAGATACGTTAACCAATGAAAAAGTAAAACTCTTTAAAAAGGTGCAACGTCATCCTTTGTTTACACCTGGCAATAAACAATAAGAATCCGTTTATGAAATGCTCCCCATGATCAACTGAAGCTCTTAAAGTCTTTTTCGCCGCTTTGATGTGACACTATGGCTTGTAGCTCAACGAAAACTATCGATGAAATCGATGATCTGTATGAAATGGTTAAAATCATGGAGGCCCTTGATATTTCGTCGAGAGGGTGTAAAACGTTAGCCGAGTTGAAAACTCAGGTTATCACTACATTAAACCAGTCTCAAACTAAGCCGAACTGGGCTGCAGGTCAGGTAAGAATTCGTTTGAACTTCTATGGTTGAAAAGGAAATTTTGCTTTCGGGGAGTGATTTGAAATGACTTTTCATCAAGATATGCTTTACCCACAACGAATGTATACGCAGTGACTCGTGATACTTGCATATTTTGACCGTAATGGTTCGTACTCGTCAGACAAATTTGCACCCATTTTGGTGCCAGTCCCTGCGTTTAAGATGGTCGTCTCTGAATATAGAAACCTTTTCTTCTCATACAGATGGGGAGGGAATTGTCCTTACCGCCCAGCCGACAACAACTGAGACTTTTATTGAGGAAACTGTCTGCCAGTATTAGACAATAGTGGTAACGCGGAATTCAATTATGATGAGATCCCTGCCTTTGTTTTATGCCAAATGTGTAGCGTTTTAATGCAATGATAAGTGGCAGAAAATGCATGTGTGACACCTCTAACCTGGTTAATGATCAGATGTAAAGAGTAAAGCGCTCTATTGGAAAGGCAAGCAAGAGGCTCTCTCCTGTAAAAACTACCAAGTTAGTGTCGGTCAGAATTTGTATATCCGTATCGATCGATTGACTGCTCAAATACAATACCTATAGCCTTTAAAGGAATTTTCGATCATACAACTCTAGCTTTCCACTCCGATATTGCATGGATTTCTTCTTGAAGAATGGAACCTTTTTCAACCCTCCTGTTTACTACAGATTTGCTGTCTTGCTCTCATCGATCTGCCTGCAGTATATTATTACTAATTAAACTCTTTAATCATGCAACAAAGCGACTTTCAGCCTACTGATTTAAAAGAGAGGAGAAAACATATGTGTATAAGTGTTCAAAATTCTGTATATATGATCTACAGATTTCGGTATGGATTGATTTTTGACATTTTCTTAAAACTTAATTTATCATCTTTAAAGTAATCATCCACTTTCACCTTAATCAAGTGCTATTTTTTTAATCTAATTTTTTCCTCTCCAGGCGTTCTCTATTCTGTCAGAAGCAAGAGATCACGACATGAGAAAGAAGAAAATGTTATCTGGTCTTTATGCTGAATGCGAGGAATGTTTGACTGAAATGGACGCCAAAATTCGCTCGCTGCTTAAGCGCCAAATAGGTAACCTTGACGAGCTGATACGAAAACACCAAATAGATATGAAGAGAAAAGAATACGTCCTTCTAGTAGCAGGTAAATGACCGGCATATGGTGGTACTACTATATATTGACCTATCTTCCTTCTTTATCATTTTGGATCGGCTGGTGAACACTCGGGGGTCGGAATGGTTCTTACTTGGTTGGATTAAACTTTACGACTGAAACTGCAAAAAAAAAAAAAAAAAAAGGAAGAAAGAAAGAAAGAAAAAATAAAAATAACATCAATAACATTTATATACCCGCATTCTTTGCAAAGAAACCACAAACACACGTTACGACAGAATCTCTTTGGATTCAATTTATCCGAAGTGTTTCAAAAAAGAAAAATAAACAAACATGGCTCGAGTGCCATAATTTATACTATTTACCATTTACTGTTTGAGACTTGCTGAGGAATGATGGCTTTTTGTTGTTTTTACACAACCCAGCAGTGCTCGGTTCGTTTGCAAAAATCGAGGGCCAATGTTTTTCAGTATGGTACCTGCGCTTGGTTAGTTGGAAGATAGTACAACGTAATAATTATTTTTGATATCACTGCATTCCAGGCGAGACTGGCTCTGGGAAGAGCAGCTTAATAAATCTAATTCTGGGAGAAGAACTTCTTCCGTACTCAGTACTCAGTACAACTTCCGCAATTTGTGAATTACGATATGGGGAGAAACGTAAAATAGTGGCCCATTTCAAAGACACGGATCCTAAAACAGGGCATGAAACTTGGGAATATTTCCTGGAGCAACCAGCAGAAGCCTCTGATCAAAGTTATCTCCAGCAGCTCTCTCCATTTGTCCACGTGAAGGATACAGATCGAGAAAAAGGTTCCGTTTATAAAAAGATCGAACTCTTCTGGCCTCATCAACTCCTGCAGGTAGCTACACAGTGTTCCTTCAAACTTTGCTAATTAACTTAGAGATGGAATAAATATTTTCGATTCCTATTTTTAGCTTAGATGGACAAGATTAGGATCAGAAGGTCATTGAAAAGGGCAAACAGAATTTTAGACTAAAACAATTTGTTATACTTGATGGACAAATAGTATCACATCAAATGCCTGGCTCATGCCTCATAATAGATAAATACAGTGCTAAGTTTTGAAAAACATGCTTCCTTACCCATCGACTGATTTAAACAAAACCCGAAAAACTCATCAACTCTCGCAGATAGCTACACAGTGTTCATTCAAACTTTGCCAATTAACTAAGAAATGGAATGATTTTTTTCAATCTATACTTTTATTTAGTTTAGATGGATAAGATTAGGATCACAAGGTCAGTCAAAACGGCAAACACAATTATAGTATCTAAAATGGTGTGGGACTAAAATCATTTGTTATGCATAATGGACAAATAATGTCACAACAAATGCTTAGAACATGGCTCATAGCTCACAATAGATAAATTCAGTGCTAAATTTTGAAAAGCATGTGTCCTTGCCCATCGACTGTTTTAACCCAAGGGAAAAAATCCTTTTCCTGAGGATTGAATTATAGAATTTTCCATCAATCAAAACTAAGAAATCATATACCTCGAGTAAGGTTAGTCGATGGTCAAACTGAGGATACTCCTATTAATATGAAAAGAGTATTAACTTTCTCGGAAATTATACATTATGAGGGCATCCCTTTTTAAAGACGGGGTTGTATTTTTCATAACCAGATTGGATGACACGCTATATTGGTCAAAGAGTTTAAAAATAATAATGATAATAATAACAATAAAACCTCCATTTGATTTTTTCGTTTCAGAAAGGCGTTGTTATTGTTGACAGTCCTGGAATTGGAGAATCCGAACTCATGGATGGAGAGGTCATGAAGTATCTACCTGAAGCTTTCGCATTTATTTACGTCATCAAAACTGACAACACCGGAGGAGTTCAGGAAGACAGGGTCAGTGTTAGGAATAACCACCATTTCCAAATGACAACAATTTAGTAAGCCGTAAGGAGCCCCGTTAAAGGGGCTTTGATACGTCAGAGTTTGACCTATTGTCCTTTAGAAGATTTCAAACCATTACAATGATACTGAATAAGATTAAACTTTTATTTATTTTACAGCTCGAAAAGTTGCCGGAAGAAGTGAGAAAAGTGACTCTTAACAAAAAGGGAGAATTTTCATCGAAGAGCGCCCTGTTCGTGTGTAACAAGTGGGACCAAATACCTCAGAAAGAAATCGAAGAGGTGAAGAAATACGTGATCAGAAAATTGGAAAAGTGTTGGCCCGGTCTTGTTCCAGAGTCACAGATCATCTACATGTCAGCAAAAAAGGCGATTGACGCACAGAAATTTGGAATCATCACAAATGACTTCCTCTCCTTGATGAATGGTATAAGATCCACGGTCATGAAGAGCATAGAGGCCAGACTGGAAAGTTATTGGAGGTAAGAATTGACTGAAAACTTTATCGTAAATGCCCTAACTCATTCCCTAAGACACTTCAGAACTCATCCTCACCATAAATTTACCCATCAACTAAACCTTTCCCAATTTTCGATAAGCCTGTATCCTTCATACTAGGGTTTTGTACCGCGTTGAAGGAGAGGCGTTTTAAAATCTGGTCTTGGTATGGGATACACGGGTTATTAGATATGAACGATTTTTTACCTCGATTTTCCCACTGAACGTTTCTCTTGGCGTGCTTGTGAATAAAGTGAGGTTGGAACAATTAAACATCTGCAATGGTTGCTCATTGGATGTTAAGTAAAAATGAGGACAAAAAAGCCTATCTAAATTTGGAGCGAGAATTGCCTAATAGGTAATTCATGGAGTGCCGTTATGGCTTTTACAGTTAAGTGATTAAAAGTAGTTTAAATTCTACACCAGCTACCAGGTTGAACAATTTGTATATGGGAGTTATTTTTTACTTTGATTTAAAACACTAGACACTTTCATAAATGCTGCAGAATAGTCATGACCGAAAAATTCAAGAAACTGAGTGCTGAATTATTTGAGCAAGAAATCATAAGCTATGCCTACATCTATTTTAGAAGCTTCCATCAAATTCTACAGCGTAAATTAACCACTTTATTGTCATTTGAATCTGAGAGGGCTCTGTTGTTTTGGTTTACTTGTTTGCTAGATCTTTCCTTCCTCTCTCTTTCTTTCTCTCCCTTTATTGTTATCTTTTTAGAAACGATTTTCGGGGATAATAATAGAGACTCAATAGGGCATGCATTTAGCATACTTTAAAACTTGAATGCTTTGATACTTCATTCTTCGGGAGGAGGATCCCTTTTGTCCTTGTCCGTTCTGAAGAAAGGAAGCAAACGTCCAGTCTTTATCCCTGGTTCCATACCACTGGTAAGAACGAGCCAAGAATCGTGAAAAGGTAATGATGTTTGAGGTAAAAACCATATCAGTTATTGAATATATCTATTTATATTTTAGATGGCTTGATTACCTCCTTTCACGAATAGTTTATCAAGCAAAGGCCTTTGTTATGAATGCCAAAAGAGATCGTGACAAGGTCGCCAAGAAAATGGAAAGAATCAATAACCGTCTGTCAGCTATTGAAAGCGAACAAGGAAAAGTGGTTGAAGACCTTCGAAAACACATGAAAGCTAAAATCGACGAGGCAGTTAAAAAGCTTTCCATATTTCTCAAGTCAGATGAGGTCAAAACACGTTTCATCTCATGGAACTTGGATGAGGTTCCTGAAATAGAGGTCTCGTGGCAGGTCACAGAAAACAATATCAATAAAGCATTGCAAACAAGGTTGAAGGAAATCATAGAACATTGGGAGGAAGATGAACGAGTATTTGCCGATGCTCGAGATTCCCTCCTGCATTATTTTCAGTAGCAGTACGATTTTGTCGAGGGGCAAATCCGGAATCTGCAAGATAGTGTCACGACTGATGACCCAATTAGTGTTTCAGAAGCTGATCCCTCTGCTGAACACTTTTCTATGGCAGTAAAGTTTGCTATCGGTTTTACCAGCCCAATCTGGGTTCCACTCACTCTAATTGCTTTGGTAATTGGCAGCCCAATAGTCGGCATAATCTCGATCAAAAACAAAATTGAAGATTCAAGGAGACAAGGAGGTACGAAAAAGACAGATGCTCTCTTATGGCTGAGAGGTCAGTAGCTACCTCAACAATGCCACAAATGAGTCCATTCTCAAGGTGTTCGTAAAGAGCCAACCAAGCGAGGCAAAATTGTGTCTGAAGCATATTGAGGCCCGTATTCCAGAGCTAATACATGCTGACAAGATGTTGTATAATCAACTCAGGCATGAAACGCGGTCACACAAAGAGATAGAGGAGTCATACCAGCCTGTCCTGAATCGAGCATTGGAAATCAGAGGACAGCTGGCGTTATTTGGCCTGAGAGAAATCCGTACCGCTGACATCAGCAGCCTGGAGCTTGAGTGGAAAGCAGACATGTCTCTTCTTCTTGGTCAAGGAGAATTCGCAACGGTGATCGAAGGGAAAATGAAGAGGCATGGTGAGGAGCAAAGTGTTGCATTAAAAATTTGGAACGAATCCATTGACATCAACAACGCAAGTCATGTTTTGGCAGAAGCGAGTCTTCTAATGTACGAATTTTTCTTATTTTCAATTTTATTGCGGAATTGCATTTTATTTTAAGTCTCCTTGGAACTGCTAAAAACCTGCGCAAAACGAGTTTCAAAACTATATGTCAATATAAAAGTGAATTAATTTTGCGTGGCCAGGAATACACCCAATTCGCAAGGTCAGCGGTGGGCTATCAGAAAAAGGAAGATTGTGTTTTGTTACAAAAGCAAAACATTAACATTTAAAAGGATTTGGTAGTTTTTCTTGTGAAAAGAAATATTGTTAACTATAACTTCACTTTTGTTTTTCATTCATTTTTTTTTTATTCGATCGTTCCTCTGCTGCGTTTATACTGAGACAAAAATTTGACTAAGTAATGCTTGGCTGTGTGTAGTTGATTTCTTTCTCAGGAGGTTGGACCATCCTCACATTGTGAAGTTCTATGGTACATCTCTCCTCAAAAGAGATGGTGAGGAAAGAGTAGTAATGGTGCTGGAAAAGTGCAAGGAAAACTTGAGGACCCACATCTTCAATAATCGAGCCTTTGTTCCTGCAGAGACAAAAGATATTGCAAGTATTAAAACAGTTAAACGATGGGCAAGAGAGATATCGGATGCACTCGCGTTCATACATAAAGAGGGGGTTGTCCATCGAGATCTCACATTGGAGAATATCTTAGTATGAGAGAATAGTTAAAAAAGATTGATGATTTTTGTTAAGGCAACCCTGAGACTTAACAGTCAACTGCCGCAACGGAAATGTCGATCTCGTGAATTATTTGTTAAATTTTCCTGACGAAATATTACTTTTCCTACAGCAGCACTCAAAATTCACAGAAATTTTCGGTAAAATAAGTTTTTTGCAGAGTGCAATGAGTTCCCGTGACACTGCCGTAAATATGCTTTGCATTTAACTGCCCACCTCGTAATGTGTTCTTAAAAGCATCGCGATGTTCATACAATGTTTTCTTTTCAATTAAAGCTATCAGCAGACAACTCAGTAAGGATTGCCGATGTTGGGGAGTCCAAAGAGGCAAAGGATATCACAGGATCATGGGCTGGAACAGTTCTTTATATGGCACCTGAGGTGTTTCAATCAAAGAGATATAGCTTCCAAGCAGACATATACAATCTTGGAATAATTTTGTGGGAGATGTGGTATGGAAGACAGGCCTTCGCCGGACTAAAGGGGCTAGCACTAAAAGACATCTCAAAGAAGATAGCTGATGACGGTTACCGTCCAGAAGTCGAAAGCAGCAATTATAGGAAACCTCCGCTTCCCTGGAAAAATCTAATGACCCAGCGTTGGAGTCAAGCCCCAAACGAACGCCCTTCAGCTAAGAAATGTTACATGGAAATCAAGAAAAATTATGCGGCAGTCATTAGACTGTGATACCAAACTTGACTCTGGGCAGCAACGAGGCAATGCGATTAGATTTTTTTTCTAATCGTGATGGTGAACTGTTTCTACTTCTCTGGTGAAGTCTATAAGCTAAAAACGTATCCTTCGCAAAACTATCGTAGTGCATAGTTGTCTATGTCTGTTGTCGTCTACTGAACCAAAAGTAACATATTTCCGTCTTCTTTGCCACTGATTCAAGTGGCAGAGAAGACGGCCTACCTAACAAAGTCAGCAACGTTAGCACTTGATGCAGTTTGTGGTCGTTTCGCCTATAATTCGTTTCGCTAGTGACCAGTTCATGATCAGTAACCGGCGTCTTAAGTCGTTTCGTTAACGTCCCATTGGTCATTTCGCCAACGCATTAAAAAACATTTAATGATTCTTTCGACAGAACTTCATCGACTTCTATTAAGACTCTTAAGCGAAACGAAGGGTTACCTCAGATGCCTAGGGCGACGTTATAGTTAACTTTTCGCGATCGTTATTTCAAAAAGATACTCATAAGAACTTTACGCCAAAACATAAATTTTCCTATTTACAAATAGAGAAGCCTCTATTGTGCTCTGTTCTGTTGTAGATCACGTACGAAGAGGCTAGCACACGAAAGACGTCTCCCCCCTTATCTAAATTTTCTACTTGGTTTGGATGCGTAGCATTCTCTGTAATCGAAATGATTTAGCAATAATATCTTTTAATAAAAATTTTTTGCATAATATCTTAACTTTACAGTTACATGAAAATATTTATCCACAAGCTGCATCAAAGAGTTTCCACGGGTAACCGTATGAACGTGGAATTCCCGTAAACAGATCAAGATACCGAAAGACGCTCACCACTGCATTATGGGTCCAAGTGTCTCCAGTAGCTTGTTTTCTTCCGGATGCCGTATGGAGGCCTTTTGCTTCTCTTTACTCTAAATAGCTTTTCTTGTATTCTCGATTGAAACATACAGCATCTCTTAGGTAGTTAAATTCTGGTTTGAACCCGCTCCTCTACTGTTGCTGGAAGACCAGGGAAGTGAGGCAAGCACCAGTGAAGGGCACATTAACGCAGTATTTCGGTTTTAATAGTCATATGTCATCAATCAGTGCGATATTTTCGCTTAAGTTCTTGAAAACGATAAAATGACTTCCGCTCTCAAGCCCTAATTATTGTTCTTATATTTTCGTTTCCCAACTCAACGAGTTTAGATAGTAATTAACAGTCACTAGCGAAATTCTCCCTCTCTTCCACACCAAGAACATTTATACTCAGTGATGTTTGCGACCGGACTATAATCTCAGAAATTAGACCCTTAAGAGGCAGCACCCTTATCACAATTATCGCCTCTTTTAAAATACTGATGATGCAGGAAGCGATGTTTCTGTAAGGTTTACTTTTTTAACCATAACCTCATATCAAGTATAGTTATGAGGAAACTTAGAGTACTTCAACGCGTTCTGTTTTGTCGACTCAATATGTGTAGGTAGTTTTGAAACCCTTACCGCGCCCGTGACTGCTCCTAAAGCAGAAACTGAATCACTTCATGAGTAATAGGAAATCATTGACAATGCAGGATGCAGGAGGAAGAGGAGATTTTTCTGTTCGGATGAACATAAATCATCATTGTTAGTTTTAGAGTTTTACTACCGGATTTCAGCAACTTATTGTTCGCTCTAGCTGCTTAATGTGATGATAAAGTTGGAGCGTGAACGTCGCTCAATAATACAAGTTAATCCTGCTTCAAACCAACAAAGCTTCTTTAAAATAGCGAGTTCGTCTCTCAATACTCTTGTTCCTAGCCGAGTGACTAAAATTAAAGACCGAGGTTTTAGTAGATACATTGAATTGTGAACTTTATTTCAAGACTCCTTACGAAATCTAGTTACAGGGGTTCCTTGCTGCATCGGCTTTGACGCCCTTTCGCCCTAACAGCACTGAATTTCAGTCGTATTGAAGTA
Source organism: Pocillopora damicornis (assembly GCF_964200805.1). Lineage (NCBI taxonomy): Eukaryota > Metazoa > Cnidaria > Anthozoa > Scleractinia > Pocilloporidae > Pocillopora > Pocillopora damicornis. The sequence goes on along the minus strand of NC_142675.1, from coordinate 16,857,061 downwards.
TACGGACTAATTCTTAGATATAATACGTTTGTAATTCATTCTTTGTACAGTCAAAGACGTTGCACTGATCCATGATGGCAAGTTAGACTAACTTGATTTACTTTGGGATAATACACCTTATTTTATCATTAAAAATATGCTTACGTGCGGATATTTTGTGAGTTGCGTTGTATTTTTTCCGAGCCCCGAAGGCATGAGTGAAAGATGGAAACGACACAAACGAAACCATGACCAACAATAACATCTGTAAACATGAAAGCGATCTTTGCATTTCACAGTTCATATAGTTCACATAGTTCACATAGTTTGCAGGTACCTTATTAGTTTAATAGATTCACAGTCATATAACATCTACTGCGCTAAAAAGTTATTTTCCCAAGAAGAAAAGCATAAAACCACGGAGGAAAAAATCGAAGTTTGGATCGTTTGCTGAAGCCACTTTTTTGCTCCGCTCTCTAACCGTATTTTTGACCCTGATTTACAGAGTAATCTATTGACATATTACACGTTCCGATGCCCTAAAAAGGCTAAATGACGTCATAGTGGAGTAAAAAAATTTGTATAGCTTCTCCTCAATTGATTCAAAGAGACAGTTGCCGAGTTAGAAATAACATATACCTTTGAGAACTATTTGTAATCCACGCCGTCCACGAACTGCTATTAAGAAAATGATTAGTATGCACTGGAGCTCATTAGGAGCTTTGAGTAAAATTTGGTTACATCTCCAATTTCAGTGACCTCCTCCTCCTAAATTAATTACAGTCGAACGAATACTAAGATATAAAGCGATTGTTCTTTTCAGTCCGCTCCACGTTACTTCTTTTCTTTTAATTCAAAGTGAACGCTCTCCGCCTCTGCTTTTTTTCGGTAAGAAACAGACGCTCCACCTTTCTTATTTGGTCTTCTAGCTGGCGTAGGCGATGCTGGAGGAGAAAATGGCCCTAGCCAACGTGTCCTCGGTAGCGGTACTGGTTTCAGTTTGGGTTGAATCTTAGCCTCGTGTAACTCTTTGAAACGTTCCAGTGCTTTTCTTGCTGTCAGCCTGGCACGTGGATTTTCATTCCAGCAAGTAGTCATGACATGTTGCCATATTTCATATGGATGATTTGTGCCTTTGATGTGAGTAGGTCGACAGCCCTGTCTCACCTTTTCGAGCTGGTGCAATCCGCAGGTTGTCATCGCCGTTTGAAAAGCTGTCTCACCATACCATATTTCCCAAAGTAGGAAGCCAAAACTATACATGTCAGCTTTGCTGTTGTAAATTCGACCCTCACACACTTCAGGGGCCAGGTACAGATAGGTGCCGACTGTTGTACCTGTTATTTCTTTTTCATGTTTAGCGACTCCTACATCTGCAAGTTTCACTTGCTCGCCTTGTGTCAGCTATAATGAAATATGAAACTCAGTCACAAAGAATCGTAATGAACCAGGGAAACAATAAATGATTTAATGTCACGTTGGTGCTTTTTTCGTTGATTGCAAGATCATGTTTCATGGTAATGAACACCAGGTGCCGCGACAAAGGTCGACCAATGAATTTTGTTTACATGGCATGCAATCTTCTGCATGAGATCCCACGCAAAATTGTAGGAAAACGGGTGGCTGATTTCCTTAATGAAAAGCACGCAATTTCCATCACCAAGACATCATTTCCAGCCACTAGAAACCAAAATTGCCTCTCCTCCCCCCCCCCCCCCAAAAAAAAAAACCAGTAAAGAGCACGACTACAATATTTTCGAAAAAATGGTCGGGGGGGGGGCAAAAAGGCTATGTTTTACTGAGGAAAGGAAATAGCCCTATACATGTCGGTAAAAACAGTTAACTGACACCTTAACTGGGAAATCAAAGTTCACTCAGTACACATTTACCAGCAGATTTTCCAGCTTTAAATCTCGGTGAACAAATCCTTCTGAGTGGATGTAATGCAAGGCCTCTAGGATATGTTGTACCCAGGATATGACCTTTTTCTTGACTGAGTCGTTCGACGATCGAGCGGGTGAATCCTCGGGATGGGCAAGTACGCGATCTCTGAGAGAGCAACTGCAAAGCTCGAGGACGATCATCACTTCAGTACCTTTGGGGCTGTGGTGCAAATTGGTTCCATAGAAACCCACAATGTTTGGATGGCGCAGTTTTCTAAGACAAAGATAAGAGGCTCATTGCTATTAAACTTATAGGCAGCAGGGACACAATCGTTTTTCAATCGCATGTGTAGCAAGCTATAGCATTTCCGGCTCTAGACACTATGCAAAATCTGGTATAGGACACCACGCACGACAGTTGTACTGTGAAATGAACACAACTGCATGAGAGAAAATGGTCTTTTGATACACGTACCTTAAAGCATGTTCCTCGTCTACGAAATGCCACACGTTTTTACTGGTAAGCGGGTCAATGTACTTCTTGATGGCCACGATAATCTCTGGCGATTCTTTGCGACGAAGAACGCCTTTGAACACTATCGAGAAGCTGCCTCGTCCAATGACAGGATTTCCGAAATCGCATTCTAACTCTTCTCTTGCAAAATCCGACTGCCTGATCTCTCGCAAAGAGTATACAGTTAAACCCCGTCTCAGAGATTCCAGCTCGTCGTTTAAAGGCTAGTAGATCCTCCGAATCTCAGTATTGCCTCTCTTGTCTTCAAGTAGCTGTTGATAGATCAGCTCGTCACCTTCCCTCAGCTTTGGAATCTTCTTCTTGATCTGTCCCAGGTACAGTACGGCGTCTTCCAGTTGTTCGTTGATGAACGGAAGCAAGCGGTCTTGAGTAGAAATAACTTTGAGACATTTCCGTGATCGCTTCGACATGTAGGTACATGGATCATCGCGGAACCTTTCCAGTTTGGTTTTGTGGTGGAGCTTCTTTTTAAGTTTGGTTCTGAGCATGCTAAGTGGAGACCCTACCACCACTGGTGCCAATCCTTGCCGAAGCCATGGCGGAGCAGTAATCGTTTTCAATCTTCCTCGTACTTTAGATCGTTTCAAATTTTCTTCACCCTCGTCCTGTGGAAGGTCACCCTCCGCCTCGTCGACGAAAAAAAAATCTTCCGCTACTTCGCGCATTTCTTCCTCCATTATATCATACTTTTTGCAACAATGTTGGATCAATGACACTCGAGCTCTGTCGAATTCGTTCTCTTCGTTTTCCCATCCCTGGACAAATTGATGTGTTCTCTCTGAGATGTACTTTAACACCTCATTCTTTGTATCCTGCCATGTTCCAAGGGGTTTGGGTACTTCATCTTTAGACCAGTTGCAAAAACGCGAAAAAGTTCCCTCCGAATTAAAGTGCAAAGCTAGTTTCTTGAGGATGTCTTCAAATATTTTCGATTGATGCTCGCTAAGTTCATCAAATATACGTTTCTGAGAATTCTGCAGCTCTTCCATGCGGCTTAACAATCTCTTGATTTTTTCCTCTGTTTTCTGATGAGACATTTTTGCTGACTTCAGTTTTATGCGGACTTGACGAGACATGCGATCGAGGAGATCCTCTAGCCATCTGATGAATAAGCATATAAAAAATTGTTTGATGTCATAATTACAACTGCTAGACAATTAAAATAACCATACCAATGCATATGACATGGACTTTGTTCGTTTGTCTTACGATAGAGTCACTTACGACGTAGATCGCGACGTTTCGACTGCAATACTACTAATCTCCATCAGGCGATGAGGTCGATTGCTTACGTGACGCTATTTGTAGCACGTTGGTACGCTGCTATTAGTGCATTTCGATCCTCATTATTATTCCAGTTGTTAAATGGTGTTCCTTTATAGGTTCTCATAAATCGGCTGTTGTGTTGTTTGATCGTGGGTATCCAAACTTCGGGAATGTCGATTCCGCTATCCCTATTGATGTTGTTGGGATGAAGTATTATACGGATAGCCTCTTTGACCCTACGTGTGTACCAGTGGGGTCACGATCAATAAACTTAACCTAACTCCAAATAGGAATATACCCCGTTTCGTTAGCGCGCTCCGGAACCGCGAGAGGTCTGAGCACGAGCAAACCGTATGTCTCTGTCATGTTCTCGCAAGACAAGCAGTATTGCAGTCGAAACGTCGCCATCTCCATCATAAGTGACTCTATCGTCCGACAAACGAACAAAGTTAATTGATGTCTCCTTAATGACATATTTATTCTAATTCTACTTAATAATCGAGCTTTAACTTCCATCTCGAGGCTTTGTCTTTGTTGGGTATTTGATACAATATAAATATTCAAGGCCTCAACTTAGAATTATTCAGAAGTCTACCTACCTAGCATTCATCTGCAGATTATTCTTCATGGACGAAACTAAGAGATTACTAATCCCTGTTATTAGGTTACTGAAATCCTCTGTCACTACCCCATAGGTCTGAGCTAACTGCGCGGTTTTGCACGACAAATAGACAATCTGCGATTTCGGATCCAGGTTACCAAGTATTCTTGTAAGCTTTTCGACCGTATCCCTTTTCACCTCTTCGCATTCATTGTTCTCAACCAAATCCCATTTGTTGCAGACAAACAACGTACAGGCATTTGAAAGTGATAAATCCAAGTTGGCGTTTTTCCTCAGATTTTGAGCACACATGAGTAGCTTTCCCAACTTAAAAGACAAAAGAAAAATCAGATAAGACCTAGGAATATTGACACAGCATTACAAACTTCATATTCAACTCTTAGTTAATTAGTTCTTACACCTATGCGTGGCAAATATGGTCTGACACGAAATGTTTCAACTATCCTGCGCTCGCAAATATAGAGCCAATTACTAATGGGATATTATAGAAAAATTCACTGCCTGACGAGTGAATTCCATGTTAAATTTCACGCTAAAAACCGATATCGCACGAATCCCTCGTAATTGAATAAAAATAAGAAAAAAAGGAAACAGTAATGTATTGTTTTTTTTTTGTCCTGAGCTCACGCCCCAAAAAGCCATTTCAAAGTCAACTGTCAGAACTGTCAACGCGTTAGCGAATAGGAACAAGGTCAGTCGTACACGTTTGAATCTTATTATTAAGTTATTATAAAGTTATCGAAGTTCGATAACTTTATTTGTACCTTGTGCTTGTTTTTACATTTGTTTTCAAAAATTTCAAACAAACCTCACGCGATCTTAAGAATAATAGTGGTATTTCACTGAATTTACATGCCGTTTATCTCTAACATCTTTTTGCAAATTTCCAAATCATTTGCTCGAGAAGGAAAATGATTTAAACCTTTTACATCTTTGCTGACAAAACTGAAAGAAATGACGTGTCTAAGCGAAAGCATTGAAAATTTAACATCGCTATTAAAGGTATTTAGTCCTTCTACTTTATATATGACAATCGACCTTGGCACTTCTTCCGTTGTCGCTTCTTCGTCTCGCTCGGTTGAACTATTGCTTGCCATTTTCTAGGCCGTGTTCACAGGATTTTCTTACTTTCTTGTTGTGGCGAGCGAAAGAGGTTTTTTTATACCTCTCCAAGAATTTTTAGTTCATTTCAAGATAGGGAAGAACTCTGGCTCACTTTGAAGAACGCGTTTGTTCGTTTTTGGCTCTTCAAAAGGTGACCAACCTGTTTGGTTTCCTTTAACGATGCTTGTTTGGTTTTCCTCGGCAAGAACTGTCGTTTGGCTTTCTTCCCTCGTCTCTGCCATTTTTTCTTTTTTCTTCAATGCGTTTTCTAGTACTTTTGAGTGTGAGAGCTTTCCTCAAATTTTCTAAAAATTTTAATTTTAATTCAAAATTTGGCAGACATTCATTTTCTGTAAATTTGTTCTTTTACAACGTGATATTTTTCGTAGCACGAGTTGCATTTTTGTTTTCAAGATAGCAACAATTTTTGCTCGCGACCCACGTCAGCAATATTCCTTCATGCACAAGTGCAATTCCACGCTAAATATCTTCTCTTCGATAGCCAACAGACCGCGAGTTTAACTTTAGCTATGCGATTCTTCGGAAAATACCTTTCATTACGTTATATAAACAATAGCCTCTATTTGGCGCAAAAATATCCACGGATAATTGTCCATGGACATTATGTGTTCCAAAATGCGAACAGTTTTCCGAGAGCGAAGCTCGAGGAAAATTGTGAACTACGAGGAACAGACAATGTCCAAGGACAAACATAAGTGCATGTTTTAGCACATAATAGAGACTATTGTGTTTATTATCCAACGTGCGTTGAAAAAACTTTTACGAACAGCTTCCTGTATGCAGTGTGGAATGTCAAGTACGACTTAATAAACAAAAAAAAAAATCTCCCTTCTTCTGTAACAACCACAAAACCCTCTCTCGCTTCCTCATCACCGTAGCGGAAGTAAGGTTTAAAATTGGGGGATATCGCTTGAATGTCACCCAATCCTAGTTGGGGAATATTCGGTCACCTGGTATGTTTAGACCAATCGCGGGCAAGCCAAAATATTTGATGGATCATAATAAGGGTTATTCCCGAGAAAATGTATGCTGACCCATCCCCTTCCTCCCAAGTAATATTTCATAATTTTTTTGGAGAATTTGTAAATGCAATGCACCGGCTGAAAACCAATCAGCAATTTATGTTGCCAGTTTTGATTCTATATAAAGAAAGCGAACCGAAGAGCCGTACAGTGTCTGGCGACACATACTTGAAAATATGACTGATAAGGATGTTATATTCCTCTAAAAAAAAAAGACTAATCAGTTTAAATTGATGTTGACTATTTATGATATTAAAGAGTTGATAAAATATAGAACCTCTGTAATGCGTTGGTCCAGCGTTGGGTCTACATAAGTATAATCAAGTGGGAAAGAAGCATCTCACCATACTAATGAGCATGGTGAAGACCATTTCTGTTATCTCTCCGACATTTTTAAACAGTGCTCAAAGCTGAAACTGAGATTTAGGACAACTTCTATTTTTAAGGAATTACAGAAAGCAATAGTGAAACAGTACTTTGTCATCATTCTTAGGTATCATTCTCCTGTGGATGTGAGGCCCACTTTTAATGGACCTCTTCTAAACTGATTATGAATGGTAATGGACCCAGTGGAGTCCAATTTCGGTCTGTAGTCATATGAGTTATTAAAAAATCTGACGACCGCGAAGCGGGAGTGCTATTTTTAATCACGAGTATGATTACAGACAGAATTGGAGGACACTAAGACCTTTTTGTAATTAATCAAAACCATGACAAAATTCGAGAAAGAAACTAGACGTCGGTTATCTGTTTTCATAAAAAAACAAAAGTTAAACTGGCGCCCCCTTCTGTCCAGTTATACTGGCAACTGGTTAACTGTGCATTTAACTGTCCTATTACACTGTCCAATTACAAGCGTGAGGCGGACACTTTCCTAAATTTAGTGCTCAAATCGGGCTGGTGATAACCAATCACGTTCGAGTATTTTGTTATAGTTTTGATCAGGTTTTTAATACCCAGTGTTTGTTGTCCTTACCCTGTCGGGCTGAATTCCTCCAGCATTGGACGTACAGAGAACGTACATGAAACAAAAGGCCCGCGGCAGGTAGTTGAGAACCAAACTACTCATGACATCGCTTTCTCCTACACCAGGGCTGTCAACGATCATTACATTTTCCTGAAATTGAAACATTAATCTGTAATAAGATTCGCTGCCCTATAATTTTTATGTGGGTTATTATTGTAGATGAGTTTATTAAAATATTATTTACCATGACCAGCATTTCTCAAAAGTTTTTTTTTTCAAAATTTCGTCATGGTAAGCCACTACCTTACTAAGATTCTCGCACCTTTATGTAATGCATAGTAACCGAAAAAGCCATGGAATTTGGAACAAGCATTCATTAGTCCGTTTCACTGGAATTACTTTCACCTCACACACCGCTAATTTTTTTGCAGAAATAAGCAATTTCAATCTCCATAATCTAACTTTATGGTTAATTCCACACAGCTACCTGCAGAGGTTTACTTTTTGGTCCTGAATTTTTTAATACCGAAATTTTGTCAGAACTTTTTTGCTTAGTCTATCAACTTCGTTAGTACCTTAAACAAAGGGTGCGGAAAAAACAGTTCAATTTTCTCGTAAGGTGCTTTCTCTCGATCTTCTTTGGCATACACAAACTTTTCTATTTGTTCTTTGAAGGTTTTCCTTCCATTATTCAACTCGTGGAATGCTGGTTCAGGAATTTTTGTTCCAGTAGGCTTGTAGTGTACGCCAACCATCGGCTTTTCTCCATATTTCAGCTCGCAAATTGTGGACGTGGTACTCAATGTTTTAGAGGGAAGAAGGTCTTCTCCCAAGATGAGATTAATGACACTGCTTTTTCCAGCGCTAGTCTCACCTAATCAAGAGAGGAATTATATAATAGAAGACAATGACCAAGCATAATCGAAGCCTGAAAGCGTCAAAGCAAGATAAAAAAAACACTACCAATGAGCAAGATTTAAGTCATCTTGAACTGGCTTATCAAATTAGAGACTAAGTATGAGAGAGCATGATAACAAACAAAACAAAGGCCTAACTACCTTTGAAATTTCTAGATATTGCCCTCTCTTGCAGAGAAATATATAACAATTTAGAATAAATATTGTTGTCTGTTAACGATGACAGTGATGCAAAGGAAAGTGAATTAAGATGCTGATGGCGTTTGTTCGTAGCTTCTCGAGATGATAGCTCGTCCATAACGATTGCGACTGCATCCCAAGTCTAAGCGAACAAAGTAGTTATAATCATGACGAAACTGATGTCTCTTTTACTGATGACAGCAACACATACCTGCAACAAGAACAACATACTGATCACTTGGTTCAACATTCTGCTTTCTCTCTTGCAAAGATTTGTTTAGGTCTTCGAAGCTTTTTTGAAATATTTCCAAAAAATCCTCCTCAAACTGACCCATAAACTGCTCAGTTCTTTTGTAAAGATCGAGTAACTTTCTGCGTTTGTCAGCATCAGATTTACCAGCATCGGAGATAACTACGTGTGTCTGCAAGTAAAAAGATCTTAATCAAAATTGTTAAAGTTAGTTAGCACTAAACACATTTGATCCAAGTGAACACAAATAACGCTGCTAAACTGTTTTTTTCCCATAGGAGGCCGCCTGAGTTCACGACTAATAACACTGCTAATTTTGAACACCTCGAGAGTTTCAGTGTTGTAAAGCAGCGCTAAATATGGCATGTTTGATGAGGTTTTTTTTTCGAGAAACCTATTGCATATACTTAGCTGTTGTTTAACGACTTAAACAGAAGTCACTCTTTATGTATTGAACTAGCCGGGCTACCTCTCTGCGAGTAAGCACCAGGCCCCCTTGACCCGCAAGCGATTCTTCTAAATATTCCATGGATTACATAAATAAAACAATTGTGCAGTCTGTATAAATTCCGGGTCGAAATATTACTTCGACCACGTTCTCAACCCACGGTGATAAGTTTGAAAAAAAATTATTATTTATGGACAAAACTCTTATGGGGAGAGGGGATGCCCTTTTCGATCAGCAAATTTTGCAGTTGATGAATATTCTTTCCGAGGATACGAAGACCTCAGAGAAAAGGACTGAAATCGGCACTATTGTTTCAAACCAATAGGTTTTAATTGTTGAATAGTAATGAAAATAAAGCTATCGATCTACAGTTAGGAGAACCAAATGCAACATGCGCTATGTATACCGGTATCGATAGATTCTTGCGTTGCCTCATTCTTGATCACGCATTTCATGGCAATGTTTTATGAATTTATCTCGCTATCTAGCAGTTCACAAAGACTTCAAGGAGTACAAAGCTAAATATAATTTTGAATGATAATTATTGGTGAATGATTGTAATGATTCCTTGCAGAAGCTACGGTTTTCCATTAAGACTTCCGTAAGTTGTGGTCAGTGTTGATATTTTAAAATTGAATTTTACCTCATTATGGTCTTAAACCATTCATAATATAACGCAAGAATAAAAATGGATAGATTTGCTTTAAAGCAGCAAAACAAGCGAAACAACGTGTACTCCGACAGCTTAGATTTACATATAGTCGGATAATTTACCATATTCTGCACAAATATCTGTGATGTCTGTACTAAAAAGTGTCATTGTGATCACATACCTCTCCAATCTTTCGCGACGAAGTCTCTTCCAACTCTTTTAAATGCTCACGAAGTTTGCTCTTCATCTCATCTAGTGAATATAAGCCTCTTGTTGAAAGACCGAAAGATTTCATTAATTCGCAAGCTTTTAATATCTCGTCTATGGTATCCACTTTCTCCAGCCCCGTAGACATCATGCGTTTTTGACAAAATTCTCGAGAAGTCACGTCAACAGTAGCGTATTTTTTCAAATGGCGTCAGATAATTCCCAATGCAAGTTACTTCTTTTAAAAACCCCTCGTAATGTTGCATTCATTAAATCCTAGTTATCCATTTACCAGCCTATAGAGGTCCTCAACGGGTGATTTAAAGTCGCTGTGCACTAAAAAATCCTTTTCATGGCTACAAAACTGTACAAGAGCACATGATCTGTTAACAGACAATAATACTCTTCTCAGACAGATGGCGCTCTGAAATTCAACGGTGGATCTATCTTGAGTATCCCATTAGACGCTTAAAAAGTGCCTGTACGATGCGTTTACGAAATAAGTACAAAAGGCAGTAATTCAGTTTGCAAAGATCATAATACGCATACCGCAAATGCAAAGATCATTGCTCCTTGCCTAAAGAAATAAAAAATAACAGATTTCATATAGACATAATTCTGAGAAAACTGTGATGGTTTTTCTGGGAACAAAGGGAAGTCCCTGTCATGACACATTTGTCACAGGCACAGATGGGAAACGGGCTTCATAAGTCTCTATCTAATCTCTCTCATTTATGGTTTCTTTTTAAGCAGTTGTATTCCATTATGTATCAGTATTTAAAAACGCTGGTGAATTGATTAGCACGATGTAACTCCACTTCAATCTGTAATACAAGAGCAAAAATCAGATAATTCAAGACGAGTAAAGATTGCTTGTATGTCACGGTTGAACGACATGGCTGTCATCACCACGAGCTGCCAGCCGATGAAATGATAAAATCTGCGACACTAATAGCAATCAGAAGCGATTTCTTAGAAAACAAAATCGTCGTAAAAATGTTATCTCTCTTCGCTTTTCCGTCCATGTTTATTACAGGATTCTAATAACTTTCGAACGTGTGCGGTTTTCAACAATGGATTCATGGTTGATTCACGCTAAATAGCTTTGGAATGTTTGATTTCTGTAAATAGAGAAAGAACATCTGTTTTTTCCGAGGTATAGTTCTGTTAGAGGCCGATGTAGCAACACGATTAGACTTTGATTATACTTAAAGTCAGCCGGTGATTGGTAACTCAGAGGAGCAAAGCGGTTAATAACCCTAGTACTTTCGCCTAAAAATTTCTATTTTATCAGGTTCTAGAACGAATTCACTGCTTCGAAGGTCGCTAAACGTAAACATGACATGAAACCTTGGTTACCGTAAGTCAACGCGTGATAATTCTAGGAAAGTAGGTCTTGCAAACAATCCCAAAAGTCGAAGATTCATTCTCTACTGGGAGCCGTGTGTTCAATTTTCTAAAGAAAAAAATGGAAGCCATCAGACAAAAATTGAATGAGGCAGATGACATCGCCGAGGTTATCGATTCAATGCAGAATTTAAGCATTCTAATTAAAGGATGGAAAAACATCGAGGACATGAAAGAAAGGATGCTCACTCATCTGAGCTCTCAAAATGAGGTAAGACTGTCAGGGCAATTATTTAATTTTACAAACTTAAACTTGGCTGCAAGTATCCTTTAATGCTATTCCTTTCATATGTGCCTTTCGAAAGCGATTCGATGAATGTTTATACTAAACTTATCATCACATCGCAGTAGCTTATTGACATGGCGTCGTAAAACGAATGGCTCAGAATCTATGAGGAATTCATGTATCATGTATAGTTACTTTCTAAGACACCTTGCAGTGACAGAGTTTTATTTTTCTTGCGCGATTAAAACTACTGCAAAGAATTCAAAGAAACAAAGAAACGCAACTTGATCCTTAAATTCAGCTCTATAATTTCATGTCTGTTCGGGTACTGATCAGTGGATCAATCGACCCAACATAATACAGAAGAATAGCTGCAGATCGCTCGCTTGTAAATTTGTATAATATATATATTAATTCTGAGCCTCAATCTGGCTCTGAACTTTTTACTCCGAAACATCTAAAGACCACTATTCTCTTTGTTGTTTTTGTTTCATGTCATGGCTCAATGGTTCGGCCGCTTGCCATTGCTGCAATGTCATTGCCGCCAAAGTAGTCGGGCTTCTGCCTTAAAGAACTTGCTTTTAGCTTTTAAACTCACTGTTACGAGTAATCGAGCGTTTGCACTCTTCCTCGGTCAGTTATCGGTCGAAAGCAGTAACAATTAAACGAAAACTATCAAGCTCGCCATACGAAAAATATGATTAACTCTGGTAATATCATAATAGCATCATGAGGCAAAAAAACCTCATAGTCATTTGGCTGACAGCTCAGAGTGAAATTGAAATTAGCTAGGCTCAGCTTTACATTTTTTTTCCGATCAGTAAATTCACAACAGCAGGCAGACAGACAGATCTCGAACACAAAATGAAGTAATTACCTTACTCCTTTCATGCAATCTCAAAATTTAATTGTAATTCATCTGACTCACGGTGTCTTCCATTTGTTTCTTGCAAGGTTAGTTGAGAATTAAACTGACAATACTGAAACCCTATCTAACATTTTTCTTTTCTACTTGAAAACGATATTACCGATAAATCCAGAAAAAGAAAATAGGTGGCGTTGATGAAATGTCATGTCATTCGGTGGAACTAAGCTGTAGGTGGCAGTGGCAGAAAATGAAAATAATTTCCTCCTGACGCAAACAAACTCTCTTGTTGTAGTGTATGTGAGGTCTGACAGCGATAATTTATTCATCTCAGCCACTAAACAACAGGTGAGTTGTTGCTTAATGGACGTTCAAGCATCTCGTTAAAGTTTTTATACTCTAAATTATGCGTGCATAGTTAGTACAGTTATAGTTTGGTGAACAGCACTCAATCTTTAACCGAAGGTCGGCGCGGCTGCATCTGGTCAGGAAATACGTTCTTATTTTCCCTGTGGCTTTTTTTGGGTTTATCGTAACAGGCGGGTGCTCGTTTGCCTTTTCTGAGTGTTGTAAACTATGCTTCGATCGCCCTTGTAAAATACAGCTACTTACTTGAGCTTATATTTCTGCGCTGACACGGACGGCAATAAACACTCAGTTCGAGCTGCAAACCCATAAATTTGTCGTTTATCAGTTGTGAATAGGAATATGGAACGTAACTGATATCCTACCAACTTAAACTTGGCGCTGCATTTTTAAGAAGCAAAAAAACAACTTTCCTGAATTAAGTGTAAATTGCCCAGCGGAGATATTAGCTCTTTTCTCTTTTTTGCCTAAATGTAACAATAAGTCTAAATATACTAATTTGCCTCTTTAATCCATTCAATATTTACGCATTTTTTAAAGGCCTTTAAGGTGATTTCAGAGGCACAATGGACAAGAAAAAGTCATTAGCCCTTCCAGATTATTACGCTGAGGTGGGGAGGGAAATACAGGGTCTTGACTTTCCTTGATTTATGGAAACAAGCGAGGACGACGTCCTTTCTAAAATCAAGACAAGAGTAAAAGAATGCGAGACAGACATTACCTTGTTCTTGTAGCAGGTAAATATCTTCAATATAATACCTTACACAAACCAGTGAGGTGCTTTTTGGCAATTGTTTTTTAATTATGGTAAAATTTCAAACTAATATTGATTGTTTAAGAAGGAACTTGAGATTGACTATTTGAGCAATGATCATTTTACATTTTATTTACCCTTAGGGGAGACCAGTTCAGGCAAAAACAGCCGCTGCTTTTGCCCGCACTGGTCTCACCTCACCAAGAATGAGGTTCAAGCTTGGTTGAACCTAATTCTTGGTGAGGAGCTATTGCCATTTTCGGTTTTGAGTACAACATTTACAATTTGTGAATTGAAATATGGAAGACAGAAAAGGATAAAGATACGCTATAAAGAAAAAGGAAAAACTCCGAGGATGAAGTATCTCACCAAATCCTCGCCTAACATAGGTCAAATATCGGAATTTGTTCACGTCAAGTCTGCAAGTTTAAGAGAAAAGGCATCAGACTACAAAAAAGTGGAATTGTTTTGGCCTAACAGGTTATTATAGGTTAGAGACTCCCAAAATCATGTTTCAAGAGCTTCCTTTTATAAATATGATGTAAACTGATAACTAAATTTCAGGACCCTATTCCAGGTTTTAACGCCGAACGATCGAAAGAAGTACAGGGAGAAAAGAACCTGATTACTCTGTTTCCACAATAGGACGGGTTCGTAGCAAAGGTAGCGGTGTGGCTTCAACTACCTTCTTTTTTTATGCTTACGGTGTACGTCGCACTTTTATAGGCTATGATAAGTGAAGAAAGCTAAGGCGTTGCAAAAAGGAGCGTCTACAATAAGAACTTTTTCCTGGGCAGCAAAGATTCCAAGTTATGATACAATTCCAGGAAATCTCGATTTCTACCGATGCCTTCATTTTAGATCACGTAATTGACTACATAGTAACTAAATATCAAAGAAGAATCAAAGAAGAATTTGTAGAAATTAGTATTAGGGGCGTTTCAAAACTAACATCACTGAATGGTCCAAACTTTACATTGTTTACGTTTCTGAAGCTTAACTTTTTCAGCAATGAACTTTAAAATGAAACCTACTTTTGTAGATTGTCATGAAGGACACGGGTGGTTTTTTTTCCCGTTTTCTTTGAAAACTCAGTCTTTTTGTCTGTTTTTCCCACTTGGATAAATACTTCAGCTGTATTCTATTGGTTAGCACACCCTTGACCGCAGTCAAGTGATTATGCTTATACCATTTTAGGTAATTAATTTATCTTATCCTAATAAAGCAGTTGTGTAGAGCACATGGTCTTATTCACGCATTACTCTATGCTAGTACATCGAACCCTAGTGTACAACACATTTCCTGAGTGTTTTCCCTTAACAATTTCCAGCCACAGAGACCACGTGTAGCCCACAAACTGACTTCCACCACTTTAAATCATACGAAAACGTAAAATGTAAAGACCCCTGCCCCTGGTTTTACGAGAAAAGCAAACCATAACATAACTAACTAAAAATTACTCTCACCACACATGAGTTTGAGACACAGGGCTCTTAGCAACCCCCCCTTCCCCCTTTAAATGGACTAGTCCTCTAGGGAAAAACTAGAGGGCAGGTGTTTGCAATGTAAATTGAGCAAGCTCCCTCGAACCCGATGCTTTCAGATTTAAGAGTCTGTCCACGAGAGGACCGAGTAGGCGTGACACATGCCATCTCACCGATTTCGGGTCCCCGTTTTCTTTCAAACTTTCACTGTTTACGAGGTCACTAATTTATTCAAGAATCCACATCAAATCACTGTGGTAAAAGGCGTAAATTGGCTCGAATAATGCGCTTGCAACTAATCGCTCTCACAGCAACAGAATGCCGAGGATTTTACTCTTATTTTGTCCAATGGTTATTTCAACCTTAAGGAAACAATTTCCTAGAGTCGGGGTAATTTACTAATAGCTTCTTCCAATTTAATGCAGTTAATCATTAACTGTGTCACGTAACTATTCTAAAAAAGAAAATTTACTCAAATGAAGCGATTCTCTTTAAAGGAGACTGAAGCCAAAAATTGAGTTAACTTTTTGACAGCCAAAGAGACGAATTCTTGATTTCAGCTGTTTTTTGTTCTAAATGTTTCTTCCCTCTGAGAGATAATTCTTGAAAGTTTGTATTTTTGCACTGTTTCGGCTTTCAAACCATGGGCACCAATTTTAAATCAGATGTCTTCGGAAAAAGCTTGTGAAGTATGTTATGGGGACCACTTGAGACCGTGTTCTTGTATCGTTTGGCCAAATTGTATCACAAATTGTCTCCTCGTCGCCCCTTTGTCATGAGTGGAATAGAGCCGTTTCAGTTCTTGACAATTCGAACTGACATATCAACCTAGCGAAGAACCTTCTCAGGAAGAGAATGAGTTACATATAGTCGGATAATTTACCATATTCCGCACAAAATCTGCTTTGCCTGAACTGAAAAAGTGTTACTGTGACTACATACCCCCCAATACTTCGCGAAGAAGTCCCTCCCAACCGTTTTAAACGTTCACGAAGTTTGTTCTTCATTTACTGAATTTAAGCCTTTCATTGAAGGACCGAAATATTTAATTAATTCGCAAGCTTAAGTTATATCGCCTATGGTATCCACTTTCTCCAGCTCCGAAGACATCATGCACTTTTAACAAAATTCTCGTGAAGTCACGTCAACAGTAAGTGGTTTATTTTTTTTCAAATGGCGTCAGATAATACCCAGTGTAAGGTTACTTCTCTCAAAACCGCTCGTGATGTTGCATTCCTCAAACCCTAGTTATCCATTTACCAGCCTATGGAGGTGCTTGAGGGGTTTTTCAAAGTCGTTGTTAACTCGACTAAACTGTATCTCACATTGTTTTAGTTTGGGTTTTCATGGAAAATTTTTTAATGCAAAGATAATCAATTGCTCCTTGCATTGTATATGTTACTAATTCTGAGAAAACTGTGATGGTTTTTCTGAGAACAAGTTCCTGTCATTACACAGTTGTCAGAGGTACAGCAAAGTAGAAAGGATTTTCAAGTCTCTTTTTGATCGCTGTCATTTGTGGTTTCTTTGCAAATAGTTGTATTCCAGTATGTATCAGTATTTAAAAACGCTGATAAATTGATTGGCACGATGTGACTCTACTTCATCTGTAATGCAAGAGCGAAAATCAGATCATTGACTGCTTGCATATCACGGTTGAACCAGATGTCTGTCATCGCCACGAGCTGCTAGCCAATGAAATGATAAAGTCTGCTACACCAATAGCAATCAGAGACGATTTCCTAGAAACTAATATCATCGTAAAAATCATTGTTATCTCTCTTCGCTTTTCCGTCCATGTTTGTGAAAGAATTCCAACAACTTTTGGTCGTATGCGGTTTTCAACAAGGGATTCACGGTTGACTCACGCTTAATAACTTTAAAATGTTTGATTTCTGTAAATAGAGAAAGAACACATGTTTATGTCTAGGTTTTAGTTCTTTTAGAGGCTGATTAGACTTTCATTATACTTAAAATCAGCCAGGGATTGGTAACTTAGAAAAGCAAAGCCGTAACGCTAGTATTTTCGCCCCAAATATCTATGTTATCAGGTTCTAGAGCGACCTTGCTGCTTCAAAGGGTGTTTTGCATTAAAAGTATACTTGACGTAAAACTTTGTTTACCTAAGTCGTCACATGATGATTCTAGGAAAAATTGCAAAGTAATCCCAAAAATTGAAAATTACTCCGCTGCTGGGCGCCGTGTATTCAATTTTCCACAGTTTCTTGTAGGAATAAAAAAATGGAATCCATCAAACAAAAATTGGATGAGGCAGATGACATCGCCGAGGTTATCGACTTAATGCAAAATTTGAGCATTCAAACCAAAGGATGCAAAAACATCGAAGACATGAAGGAGAGGATTCTCGCTCATCTAAGCTCTCGAAAAGATAACCGCTTGGCCTGCAATGAGATAGGATTGCCAGGAAAATAACTCAGTTTTTTAATAAATGAACGTGGATTCACTGGGTTTAAGGGTTTTTTGTAATGGTTCAATTTAGACATTTCCGGCATAATTTTATAGCTAAAGCGTCGTTGTTAGCCCATTGCAGTTGATGTGAAATGCATGGGTAAGCTAGCAGTCATATCCATTGTCTATCCGCTTTACATTTACTCCTTATCTTACCGTTGCATTAGGTTCTTTTGCACAGCCTGGTTGCATGTAATGAGCTTGGGAAACATTGCTGCTTTAACAAACTTGTACTTGGCAGCAAGTATCCTTTAATGCTGTTCCTTTGGTCTGTGCATTTCGAAGCGAGTCGATGAATGTTCCGAACTTATTATCAACACATCGCTGTAGCTCATCGACGTGGCATCGTAAAACGAATGGCTCAGAATCTATAAGGCTCTAATATATCATGTATAGTTACTTTCTAAAACGTCTTGCAGTGACAGATTTTTACTTTTCTTACGCGATTAACGCTACTGCAAAGATTTCAAAGAAACATAGAAACGCAACTTGATCCTTAAATTAAGTTCTGTAATTTCATGTCTGTTCGGTTACCGATCAGTGCATCAAACGACCCAAAATAATACAGCAAAACGGCCGCGGATCGCTCGCTCGTAAATTTGTCCAATGTTTGTTAATTCTGAGCTTTATCAAGTTATTGTCTCATACTGGCTTCGAACTTTTTACTCAGAAACACCTAAATACCATTATTCTATTTGTTATTTTAATTTCGTGTCATGGCACAATGGTTCGGCCGCTTGCCATTGCTGCCATAGCCTTATTGCCAAAGTAGTCGGGCTTCTGCCTTTAAGAACTTGCTTGAAGCTTTTAAACTCTCTGTCACGAATAATAGAGAGCGTTTGTACTCCTTCTTTATCAGTAGTCGGTCGAAAAAAGTACCAATTACAGCGGTGCTATCACACTAGCCACACGAGTAATTGTGGCAATATCATAACGGTATCATGTGGCAAAAGACCTCATAGTCATTTGGCTGACAGCTCACCGAATGATATGGAAATTAGCTAGATTTGGGGCTCAGCTATATATTTCTGATCTTTTTTCTTTCTGTTCTGATCAGTGAATTCACAACAGCAGGTAGACAGTCAGGCTTCGAGCACAAAATGTAGTAGTTATCTTAGTCCTTTCAACCTCAAAATTCAATTGTAAATCATCTGACAGTGTCTGCTATTCTTGCAAGGTTACTTGAGAATTAGACTAACAATAAACCCTATTTGACATTTTTCTTTGTTCCTATCTCCTTTCTCCTTGAAAGCGATTTTAATGATACATCCAGAAAAAAAAAAATTGGTGGCCTTGATGAAATGTGTTGACATCTGGCGGAACTAAGCTGTAGGTAGTATATAGAGGAAATATAATGAAAATATTTTCCTCCAGGCACGAACATGTTCTTTTGTTATAGTGTATGTGAGGTGTGACGGTAATAATTTACGCATCTCAGCTCTCGAACTTTCAGTTTTAATTAAAACAGGTGAGTTCTTGGTACATAGACGTTCAAGCATCTCGTTAAAGTTTTTATACTCTAAATTATGCGTGCATAGTTAGTATATGTAGTGATCTGTATATTTAATCTTTAACCGAAGGTCGGTGCAACTGCATTTGGTTGGGAAATACCTTCCTATTTTACCTGTGGGATTTTTGGGTTTTCGTAATAAAAAATAGGCGGGTGCTCGTTTGCCTTGTCCAAGTGTTGTAAACTATGCTTCGATTCCCCTTGTTAAATACAACTACTTACTTGAGCTTGTATTTCTGTACTCACACGGACGGCAGTAAATATTCGGTTCGAGCTGCACACCCATACATTTGTCGATTTTAAGTTGCGATAAGCGGTAATATTAACTTAGCTGCCTGGCATTTTTAACTCTTAGGTTATTTCGGGCAGCCAGCGCCCCCATCATTGTCTGTACTATTATTATAAATTTTTCTTTCTTGTATATTTTGGGGTGAAAAAATAAAGTTGTTGTTCTTATATTAGCTTTTTTCTCTTCTAGCCTAGATATAAAAATTAGTCTATATATACTCATTTGCTTCTTTAACCCATTCGATATTTACGCGTGTTTCAGGCCTTTAAGGTGATTTCAGAGGCGCAATCAATGGACAAGAAAAAGTCATTAATCCTTCTTGATCATTACGCTGAGGTGGAGAGGGAAATACAGGGTCTTGACGCTACCTTCCTCGATTTGCTGAAAACAAGCGAGAGCGACGTCCTTTCTAAAATCAAGACAAGAATAAAAAGAATGGAAAACAGAGATTATGTTGTTCTTGTGGCAGGTGAATATCTTGAATATAATGCGTAACCCAAACCACCGAGGTGCTTTGATCATGATCGTGCAGAAAAACAACGGGTGAAACAGTGACAGAAAGGAGTATCAAAAATCTACTTGGCCAGGACGTTTCTAAGTTTATTTTTAATAATTTGTTTTAACAAAACTGTCAATTAGGGTTTATCGAATTCTTAAGCCGGAGAGTCTATTTATGTGGCGACTTGTGAGGCTCTGACCTTTAAAACCGGAAAGATTACGTCGAATAACTCGAACTCGAGTATGTGGGCGAAACACTTTATGACAATTGTACTTTACTTATGGTAAAATTTCAAACTAATATTGATTGTTTAAGGAAGAACTTGAGATTTAAGATTTGAGTAATGACCATTTTGCATTTTACTTACGCTTAGGGGAGACCAGTGCAGGAAAAAGCAGCATGTTGAACCTAATTCTTGGTGAAGAGCTTTTACCATTTTCAGTTCTTAGTACAACATCTACAATATGTGAATTGAAATATGGAAGAGAGAAAAGGATAAAGATACACTATAAGGAAGAAGGAAAGGCTTCGGAGACAAAGTATCTTACAGAATCCTCGCCTTACATAGATCAAATATCAGAATTTGTTCACGTCAAGTCTGCAAGTTTGAGAGAAAAGGCATCAAGTTACAAAAAGGTGGAACTGTTTTGGCCTCACAGATTATTACAGGTTAGAGAATCCGACGATCGTGCTTCAAACCATACTTTTATAAATATGATGTAAGGTGACAACTAAATTTCAGGAACTTTTTTGGAGCTTTAACGCCAAATGAGGAGAAGAATTACATGGAGAAAATAAACTTACTTACTCTGTTTCCACACTAGGACGGTGTTGTAATCGTTGACAGCCCTGGCGTCGGGGAGTCTGACATTATGGACGAAATTGTTGTGAACTGCTTGCCAAATGCCTTTGCTTTCATCTATGTCATCAACAGTAGCAATGCCGGAGGAGTTCAAAGAGATCGGGTGGGTAATTATTGATACTTTCTGTAGTAGAGCCAAATCCTTTCAACTCCTCGCCAGTGCTCGATCTATTTTTTAAACCATGATTTTTGTAGGTAGCTCAAAGAGCTCAAAAAGCTACCTCATTAAAGCTCTATGTGTTGATTGAATCAATCTATACAGCTTGTTTCCTCATTTGTTAGCTTGTTCGACTTCTGCACAAAACGAGGGAACTCACAAACAGCAAATGGAATTCTCACCAAACTGCACTTTGTTCGTTTGCAATAAGTGGGACACAATACCAACCTCAGAGGGAGATGTGGTCATAGCGCACATAATCAACAAGTTGAGTCAGTGTTTGCCAGATGTCGACGCAAATACTCAAATTATCCGCATTTCAACTACTAAAGCTCTTGTGGCCCAGAAGTATGGAGTCATGAATTCAGAATTTGCCTCACTTACAGACAAGATTGGCTGCTTGGTTTCGAAAAGCATCGAAACAAGACTTGAACAACATTGGAGGTAGTTTAGATCATTTCTAAATGTACGTTTATCATGAAGCTATTATTTATTAGGCAAAAACCACCTCGTTCAGTCATGGCCTGTCATCAAGATTTCTTTCTTTTAAAAAAAATCACTGCTATAAACGAAAGTAATTTTACAAGTCTACACTTCTTCCTAATTGCTTAAACACTCCTCTCAACGGGCCTGCTGTGTCACTTGTCGCAGTTCAAGCCAAAGAAGTTTAAGGCGAAAGAAGTCACATCCAAGGGGCAGTAACTGAGGGATGGATAGAGACCTACCCCTCTGAATTTCCATACAACAGAAATGCGAAAACGATAGAATCTTGCAACATTCCTTTCATGACGTTATGCCTCTCTACTAGAGCAGCTACTCTCCACCCATCTCTTGCAAATATATTAGAAATAGATGCATGGACGGCTACCTTAAAAAACCAGGGGCCTTTCCAAATTTTCTCTCAGAGAAATCGGGAAAAAATGTGTACCTGTGGTATAGAATTAAAAAACATCCATCTTCCTTGTACGTTCAACTGGTAACTATATTTGATTCTTCCTTAATTTGTACAGCTGGCTAGATCTTTTGCTGTCTCGAATAATCTGGCTGATGAGTGCATTAATAACAAATATCTCCACTGACCATGTGGCTGCAAAAGATAGATTAAATGCTGTGATAGTGAGGCTGAAGAAACTTCAAGCGGAACAGGAGTCATCGAAGGAGGCAATGACGCGATTTCTTGAAACAAGCACTTGTGAGGCCATCAAAACCTTAATCGACTACCTTCAGACTTCCCAAGTGAAAGAGAGATTTTGCAAGTGGAACTCTAACGAGCTTCCAGCTGTCGAGAAGTCATGGGAAGCTACTCAGGCTGCCCTTGTTAACCTTCTTCAAAGAAGATTACAGATATTTATTGAAGAATGGGAGGAAGACGAGCAAATGTTTGCAAAGGCACGGAAATCAGTCACCCAAGAGTTCCTCGAAAAATACAATTATCTGGAGAGGGAGCTTCGCAACGTGGAAGTCAATGTTTCACAAATACAAGTACTTGTTGAAGAAGAAACGGCAGGCGAAAGTGTAGAGGATCACGTTTTCAACAGCAAGTGCAACTTTTCGCTTCCATTTGAAAGAAAACTTTTTCTTGGAGTAGCGATTCCTTTCATGGTTCCACCTCTTCTTGTTGGAGCTGCGTTTGCTGTTCCAGTAGCACTGCTTCTTCTTCCAATGGTGGGAATTAAATCTATTGCCGACAGCATCAAAGAAAGAAAAAGGCAGAGTGCATATAATAAAGATCGCGCTGAGTACGTGCGAATCATGGCACAAAAGTTTTTAGGGAAGGCTGCAACCTTCGAGGCACTAAAGCCACTGGTCGAAGGGCAATTGGGGCTTGCTATAAACACCCCGAATGACCTGCAAGCGAGAATCCCCATGCTTGTTGAGGCCGATGTAAAACTTTGTCAGCAACTTATGGAGGAGGCACACAGCAAGAAGGATTCTGAAGCTCGCTACAAGCTCTGTAGAGACAAATGCTGCCGTTTGCGCGGTGAGCTCGCGTTGTTTAGTTCTATGGAAATCTGGTGCATGCGGCTCTCCTGGGATGACCTTTCTTGGGATGCCAGCGAGGATGTCTACTTGAAGCGACCAATGGAACCTGGGCTCTACCAAGGGCGCATTTCCAAGGGCAGGTACTCATCAAGTAGCCAAGTAACCTTTAAAGTGTACAGAGACCTGCTAACCAGCAGCAATATCATTGAGTGCTTGACAGACGAAGCAATCTTGAGGTACAACTTAACTAATAAACAAACAATTTTTAATCAAACACTCAACTAACAAAACAACCTTGCTTTTTTTTAGGATTCAGAACACGCGTTATGCTAGTAACACTTCGGTATTCTCCCTAAAATACCCAAGTCACTTTAATAGATGTGTTGAGCTATTTTCCCTGAAACATGACACTTGTACGGGCATTCCTCGTTTAACGTACAGTTCTGTTCGATTTAGTCTAGAATTAATTTTTACCGGTGCAGTGCCCTACCAGCCAAGCTAACAAGCCAACAGAGAGCTGGTCATTCTGTTGATTCGTAATAAACCGCCATCGCAGAGGTCATGAGTCCAAATCCTGTACAGGCCTAAATGTTTTCAGGCCTTATTTTCACTACGGCTTGAGTAGTGTTCATTACTGCGAAGATCGCTTTCATATTTATTTCCTGAACAGCAGTTTACATGTATGATTTTCATATGTTCACAATTTTCCAGAAAATATTTTCCTACTTTCACTACTCATTTTGTTGTCACTCCTACCACGTCCAAAGTTGAAAGTTGTTCACATATTTCTTATGTTTGTTGTTTACTCCACAGGAGGCTTCGCCATCCTCACATTGTCCAGTTTTACGGTGCTGTTTTTAGAAAGGTTCCAAGAGGTTTAGAAGCAGCCTTTGTAGCTGAGTGTCCAGGAGTTGATTTAAAGAAACATCTGATCGATCAACCCAGAAATTGTCCTGCGAAGAATCCCGTTGCAACGGTGGATGTGATTCGCTGGGCAGACCAAGTCGTCGAAGCACTTATGTCGATTTACAGCATGTTTGACGGATGTGTTCACGGTGACCTTCGGTTGGAAAACGTTTTGGTGGGGAAATATTTCATTTTTTAATAAAAAGTTTTGTTTTACATTGGTTTCACACTCAAAGAAAAAAATAGTAAATTTAAAAACTATCAGAGCGCGGACACAAATATAACTGTCATAAGACTTCCAAAGTCTATGACTCGCAGTAAAATAAAGGGTTGGATTATTTCTCTGTCCCGTATGCACGGAGCTTTTCTCGTTCAAGGACTTCCGCGTCACTGTTTTCAAACTTAGTTTTATGGGCTGTCTTTAAGTACATTTTGATCTCGACTAAGCCAGGCCAAATAGCTTGCAATTAGACCCTCACACTTTTGAAAAGCTAAATCAATAATAACTGCGAAGTGATCATTTCATGTGCATCTACGCTACTATCATCTATTGCATAACTTGCTCTTATTGCAAAAAGCCATACATTGGTGAAAGGGGAAGACGACAAGGTGATCGATTCCGAGAACACCTTCGCGACGTAGAAGGAAATGCAAGGCAAATCCAAACCAGTCGCTAGACTCTTGATCTCCCTAATCATTCTAAACAGCATATGGCAGTTTGCGTCCTTTCCTTACATCTAGGGAATTCGGGAAGCCGAAAAATTTTAGAACAAAAGTTTATCTCTCAAAACGGCGCCCTTAATCCCCACGGTATCAACGAGAACTTTTCACTCAACTAATGAAGTAAGCTATTAAACTGCCTACGATGGCCAATTTACGTTATGAACTCAGTTGCCATTACCAAACTACCCTGTTATACTCGCCCACTGATGCAGCGCCACAGTTCTGTAGAAACTTACCCCCTTTATTCAGTTATATAAATCTATCTCATAACATCGAAAAGCAGATGAAGATATAACTGCTTTGTTCATAAGTAAGTGTGTTTCAACCAAACAAGTGACCTTTGCCTAGTCAGAAAGTGGAATCATACTCAGTTTTGTTCTATTTCTTTAGGTGAGATCCAGTGTACTCTTAAAAAATGCTAGTCCACCAAGACAAAACCGCTATTTATTGAGTTTCTTTTTATCATCAATTTAAATCATTTTTTTGGTATTATTTTACATAGCTTGACGGTCCCAATGTCCGTGATATTAAGCTGAGCAACATCTCCCTCAGGAGACAGCTGACCATCGAGCATGGATCAAAGTGTGATGCATTTCTTCATCTTCCGCCAGAAGCTGTGCGAAATAGAAACTACAATGCCTCTTCAGAGATCTACTCCCTCGGGATCTTGTTCTGGGAAATGTGGTACGGCAAAGAAGCCTTTGATGATTTAAAAGGTAAGAAGATGGAAGAATTTTTATCAGTTGTAGAAGGAGGCCATCGTCCCGATCTTGGAGGTCTCACAACTCCGACATCAAATCGGTGGGCTACTCTCATTTCTGGTTGCTGGGAAAATACGGCCTCAGAAAGAAAAAGCCTCGCAGATTGTAAGTCAACTATTATGGGAATTTTAGCTAGTCAAAGATAGAGCCTATCCTGGAAAAAAACCAAGATGCTTCAACTAGGTGTAAAAATAGACTTAAAATTCAAGAAAGCATTGAAAGCAACTCAGATTGGGCTGGTTAGCCTCAAACCCTGAAGTTAACTATAAACTGGGGAAGTTACAGTCCTATCCTTTGTATCGAATAATAGACATAATCTTTTAAACAAAAACAGTCTCTTAATTTCGGTTTCTGGCCTTCCTTTGTTCTACATTGAATTTTTTCCCTTTTTTGGTTTCATTTGTGTTTTAAACCATTTTTAATTGCTTCTGTGATCGGGACTTTTTTTCGCACCATGTTGGGCAAGTCCATAAAATTAGTAGTTACTTCATAACTTTTCCCTAACTTGTCAGATCCATTAACCTTACCAATACCTACTTTTCAAGTTTCGGATGTCAGGAGTGAAAACTGTGGTACAAAGAAGGTTTTTCCTTTCTGTAACGAAAGTTCGAAAGTTTCTTATCATGCAGTGGTGAGGTTATTCAATTAAATTTCAGGAGCTTTCGATCCTATACGTAGGATGCTAAGTAACTGTGTGTTTTATAACTAATTCTTGTTGTCACCTTTTGGTGAAAGGGTGGCACATGCCCTTTGTTTTCCTAACGCATGCTAGTATCCGAGGAAACTCTATTGCAATCGCCATTGGGAAAGTTATAAAATATTAGGAGGTAGTTTATCCTTCCCACCACACTAGGGCGAAGAATTTTTTATCCCTATTTTCTGCTCTCAGTAATTACTTTTAGTTCAATAAAATTTTCAATGAGTAAGTTTGAAAAATTTAGTTTTAAATTATCTAAAACGATCAGCTAGTGAGAATAAGCGACACCAATTGCAATTTGTATCTTTGTTTATCACACTTTGAAGTTTTCGCTTTTAGAGTAGTTGATTTAAATTAATTCTTGAGCTATAAGGTATAGACCACAAACATATTTCTTATGTAGTACGGAATAGTGATAAGAGATTCTGAAGGAGTCTGATGTCTAGAGACGCTAAGTTAATTCTGTTGAGTAAAATAGTGTACGAAAAGATACAACGCTGTATAAAAAAAGCAACAGATAGAATAAAAAAAATGTACTAGCTGAATGGTCCAGACTTTAAATTTTTTACGCTTCTGAGGCTTACCTTTTTCAGCGAGGAACTTTAAAATAAAACTCACTTTTGCAAATTGTCATGAAAGACAGGGCTGGTTTCTTTTGCGTTTACTCAAACCCACTCTCCCCACTCATGAGCTTTAGACACTGGGCTCTTGACAACCCCCACCCTTCCCCCCAAATAGACTAGTACTCTAGGGAAAAACAAAAAGGTAGGTGTTTGAAATGTAAATTGAAGAAGGTTCCCCGAACCTGATGCTTTTAACATTTAGGAGTCTGTCGACGAGAGCACCGGGCAGGCGTGACACATGCCATTTCACCGATTTCTTTCAAACTTTCACAGTTTATGAGGGTCACTAAGTTTTTCAAGAATCCAGACTGGTTCAGGCTCCCGACTCATCCCTGGGGTATTAGAGCCCCCACATCAAATCCCTGGGGTAAAATGCTAAATTAACTCGAAAAATGCACTTCCAACGAACTTCTCTCACAGTAACAGAATGCCATGGATTTTACTATTATTATGTGCAATGCTTGTTTGAACCTTTAGGAAACAATTCCTTAAATTTGGGGTACTTTGATATAACCTCTGCCAATTAAGAGCTGTGAATCATGAACTGTGTCACGAAACTATTCCAGAAAAGAAAAAATTAGGGTTATTTAATTGCAAATATCTCCAATGGGCAGCCTTGTATGTCAACAAAAATACCATCACAGGAAAGACCTATCTTAACACTACGTTTGTGTACTAAATAACTTTTGGCCTCCATAAGAGGTTCGTGATCACGCCCCTCTTAATTACGTGACCTCGGAAGTTAATTTATGCAATTGTTGGTCATAAACTGATGTTCATTCACTCAATTTCAATTTGAGAGTGGGATCGCCGACGCTGGTTTTTGTGATACTAATATCTTAAAACGACAGATGAATAGCTGCCGAGCAAAGGAGTCACTTATCATAGAAGTTCTGTAACGCTGACACAAGCTATTGAAAAAAATGATTCATAAATGTATGTATATATATCTTACGTTATGAATAACCGAACTGAGTATTTATTTGAAATCTTGTCTCCACTGCTTGCATTTTTTACGTATTGATCGTAAATTCATCCTCCAATGAAGTTCTTTACAACTTGATTCAGAAGATCGGCCTTATTAAGGGCTGATAGCTTGCAACATCAGCAGAATTTGCCTTGTCACCGGTTTCGTCTCCTTGTAAGAAAATCTTTCGTAAAATGACCGCACTCGTTGACAAAATCCGATAGACTCCTAGTTCTTCAAAGCTCAACCCCCTCCAAAGATGGACTGTTGGCTGGTGTTGCAGTCGATCCTTTTGTTGCTAGAGATTATGAATTCGTTGACGGAGCACCACCAACGGCTGCACCTAGCACATAATTTTAAAGGTTTCTCCCCAATTTGCTTGGTTAAGTGGCGCCCAACGTCAAGACGTTTCTCAAGAGTTTTGAATTCCTGGTAAACTTTTACGCACCGCATGCAGAACTTGCCCACATTGTACGGTAGGAAAAGCCGTTCAATGCTTGAATGCCGGCCGTTGTTATGTAGATAGTGTAATCCCTGATATTAACGAGTGGATAGCGCTCATCCTCAGAGCACCCCTTTAAGACGCTGCACTGTTATTAAGAAACTGGCCAACAACCAAGTGCTTATAATTATGAAGTGGGCCAAGAAATTCCCCTAAGCTTGTTGCTGGAAAACACAGAGAAAATAGTTTGGGATAAAGGGCAGGTCATGGCACATTTTTCTCGCTCTCAAAAAGCACGCGGATGGCGAAGTTGTGGTAGAGTTCTAAGTACGAAATGGTAATTCTAAAAACGTTGCAGGGCAAAGTTTTAAATATGTCGATAGACTCAGGATGATTAGTGCACATTTCACTTGCTTAAAAGGACATGTAATAAAAGAAACCAATGGCCAATAGTCATTATCTGGTGACACCATACATTGAACAATAGGGATTAGCTAGAATAAGTCGAGAAGTAGTTTTCCCTCTTCTAGGCTATTTGATCGGTGAAATTCTACAGGATTTTAAAAGTGAAAGTATTTCAGCAATGTGCATAATGAAACGAAAAAAGATTCAATTTAGTTTCATAAGGTTTTGATAAATATTCATTTAGTTTGTTTGATGATTTGGAGCTTTACCTCTATAGTGGTAATAAGCTTAGAGGTGGTGTTGCTCATGGGATACTTGTCTTTCTTTTCCCAGACAAGAAGCTACACCCCCTTCTTTGATAAATGTACGCAAAAGTGGTCTGCCGTGGCATCCATCCTGGACGCTTGTTGCTTGAAATTCCAATTAACCTAACCCTTCTAAAGCTTTCTGACGATCTGATAACGCAGGCTTTTACATCAATGCGTTTATTTAGCTGTCACTACCTAGCCTTTGAGACCGTACTCGAATCAGGCTAATCTTGAGAGAGTGCTACGCCACCGTTGCAAAAATTCGAGACTCTTTCCAAAATATAAAGAAGCACAGCACGACTGGCATCAAAGCTTTGAACAACTCTTCCTTTAAATCTGTTTGGATGAGGGCTTGGAAAGTGTAAAATATGGGAAAGGGCTTATATTTTTTTCACTGGGACAGTAAGTTCCAACATGCAAAAATATGTACTTATTGACTGAGTGGGAGGGTCGGACGGAAAATATTTGGGTTGAGATCATGACGCAAGGACCAAGCACAGCGACGTCCGTGCGCCGTGACCGAATGCCAAATATCTTCCCATTTGGCTCAAATAAACTCAGTCAATAATCATTTTATTATATGACCATAAAGTGTTGAGGATTTCGAATTTTTTTAAACCCAAATAGGACGCTATAGACGGGCGCACACGGGAAAACCGCAAGAAAACATTTCTTCAAAAGAAACTTATCCCTTGTTTTCCCGAGTCAGACCTATAAAGGCATCTACTTCAAAGAGAAACGCGACTTTTTAATTTTTTTTTTATTTTTCCTTTAAGTTTTTGCAGCAAAGCTGTGTGACTCCAGGGCCGGGACGGCTTTTTCCGGACCTGGGATTGTGCGCGCAGTGCCGTACGGTCATATAAGTACTTCAGCTTAGGCAGCCATCTCAGATGCTGGAGGGTTCTATGTGGCAGCATCTCAGCCCCGAGTTGCCATAACTGATCAGCAAGGGACGTTAAACAACCCACGAACTTTTTGCAAAGAGAAGAGAACGTAGCTCACGCCGTTGTGGCCTGGCCCTGATTCCGAAATCGGGGGCACTTGCAACATTTCCTTCCAAAAACTGCAAACTCCTAAACGCAGTCCAGACAAAGTCCCCGGCAAAGTGTTGTAATTAACTTACGGATAGCTTCCTAGGAGGAGGTTAAAAAAAATACTCCACTCTACTCTAACAGGGTAATGTTACGGGAACAACTTTCACTAGATTTTCGACTTTGTAGAAATGAAATAATTTCCATTTTCGTGTAATCTGCTGATCAATATAAATTCCTCTGACAACCAGAAGACGAGCACCTAGCAGAGACAGGCAGTTTCTTAAAAGTGATTCTGTATAAGTTTGTCGCCTCTTTATGTGTTGATGTTTTAGTAAAACAGTTAACATTTTTAAAATCATTAAGGAAGCTCTTTGTTTGTATACGGAACATGTCTTGGATATTATAACTTTATTTTATAAAGCCTATAAACTTTTCTCTATAAAACTTCTGCTAAGTCCATGTAAAAGAAAGTTGAAAAGGGCTCAATGTAGACTGATATAATGTTCCGTAATAATCTTGTGGCCATGTAAAGAAACTCAAAACATTAAATGAACAAGGTACTAGATCAAAACACTTAAAATTTTAATTGAACAAGTACACGATGAGTTTCTAATTATTCATAAACTTTTTGGTAGACATTTTCTATTTTTTTTGATAGCCAATAAACTTTAAGTATTTTTCTATTATCGAATGTTCGCGCGACAGGTCTATAGCCGGGCACTCCTTCCAGCATATTTCTAAACGTAAAATCCAGCATTTTGGGGGAATTTTGAAGCTTTGTGACTCCTTTGGAAAGTGCCTTTTATCTATAGGACTATCGTGTTCTTCATGATCATGGACGTGGGCGCATGTCACCGAAGGCTAACCGCCCGTACCATTACTTTTGTGTAATGGTCAGCCATGACTCAGACTTTTTTGCTCGATTCAGCGACGAGGAACAAAACTTAAGCTTAGTTAAGCAGGCGTTTTAGGTAAAGGGGATAAGACTGCAAAAATTAATTTGCAAGCCAAAAATTGTAACAATATTGTGTTTTAGTCATACGAATGGTCCTGGTCGTTCGAAGTCTTTGATGTGAAATTGAAAAAAGATGAAGCAGATGCTAGACAAACTTGTCTGCTTGCTTGTAGTATAAACAAAATACATGTACAACTAATGACGGTAGCCTTCATGTATAATTTGGAATATGATTTTTCCTAATGACCAGACCATTCATCGCAGAGTTCAGTTATTTCTCGCTCACAATTCTCAGCTGTGGGAAGTTTATCTGGGTCTCCATCCCAGCATCTCTTCATAAGTTCTTTCCAGCGGCGTGGTGGCTTCTTCAATTCCATAATATCTTTTGGACGACGCCCATCATCAACCAAGCTGAAAAAATGTTGGTTATTTGGCGCATCAACTTCGGCAAATGCTCGTCGTCCGAACCACATCTCCCAAAGTATTATTCCAAAACTGTAGATGTCTGCTTTGTAGTCATAAAGTTTGGGATGTAACACTTCAGGAGCCATGTACAAAAAAGATCCCATAACAGTACCGGTGATTTTACTTGCTTCCTTAAAAACGGCGACATCACCTATTCTCACGGAATCCTCCTCCGACAGCTTAAATGAAAATAATGAGAAGTATATTTACTATTGGATTGGTAATCTTTAGATGTTTTCCCGCATTTGTAATAGAGAGAAGTTTCTGTTCTTGATTTTACGAAGATGAAAACTTAATATACTGAAAAAATGGCTTCTACCTCGCTTATAAATTGTTTGACAATCACATTTCTTAACACTTCAGTCACGACCATTCTCAACTGTTTGTCATCTTCTCTTTTCTGTTACCATATTGCTATCATGCGAGTCTGTTTTAGTTTATTTTTTAATGATAATAATAAAAATAACGGGGAATGGTCGTTTTCCGCTGACTTACGATGTGGATCACGGTATCTTGAATACATACTGGTAGTGTTATGCGGGTAATGAACTTGACGGGTTGAGTGTCACCCAAGAGGCGAGATTTTCCGCTGTGATTCAATTGGTTTAGAGATGTGTGCAGAAATTCCAGAAGTTTGGATGCCCACGATTGAAAAATAAAAAAATAATAATAAAAAAAGAAGAAAAACAGTTGCAGAATCTGAAGGCAGTGTGATACTTGACTAATCAACTCCATTGACTTACAACGACTGGCAAGATGCGGTAAAAATATCAAGATCGCTGTAAGTACGTACCAAGATGTTTTCTAGCTTGAGGTCTCTGTGGATAATGCCTACTTCGTGCATAAAGTGAAGACCAGCGGTGATTTCTTTCGCCCAACGACAAACTCTAAGGTATGCTGTTTTTCCGGATATACCCAGGACAGATTCTCGGTGCTTGAAGATGTGATCTTTGAGGCTTTCTGTGCACCTTTCCATCACAAAGATCACCCTTACCTCGTCCTCTTTTTTCAAGAGTGCAGTCTCAAAAAACTTGACAATATGAGGGTGATCTAATTTTCTGTCAAAGGAAATTGCCACCTATGAACATGGTGCAGGGCGAAAGATGCTTTGTTGGCATCATGTTAAACAAGGGTTTTTTCAAAAGTTGGCATAACAGTTCGGTATATGGCTTAACGTTACAGCACCGATCGAAATTCCTTTAATTCAAACTTTCTATTTCTACAAATAATTGGAAAGTCTCCAAAATCATGACTTGATTGTCGCGTAAGATTCCAATCAATTGTCGCAAATATAGGATTAAAAAAGAGCCAAACGGTTGATGCTCAATTTTTCCTCAAGCCCTACTCCAAATACGCGGCATTGTAAATTGGAGAAAAATTAGAACATCGAGACTGAAATGGGGGAAATTTATCTCACCTCAAAAGGGTCATCTCTTCAACTATGAGACTTGCATTCTCGACGTCTAAAGGTTTGCGGCAAACCTTCACAGCTACTTTTTGCTCGCATCCACGTCTTCTCATCTTTCCTTTGTACACAGAGGCAAACGTACCACGCCCAAGAATGGAATATGGATCATCCTTCCACTGCAACTCTTCGTTGCAGTGGGCACAAGCCTCTCTCAGCCCAAATTCTGTTAGGTGTCCTCTAATAGCAAAAGCACTGTTCTTAATTGGCTTGTAAAATTCTATAATCTCTTGGTGTGATTGCTTGTTGTTACGGAGTTCTTCACATAACTTTTTGTTGGCCTGAATCATCTGTGGAACCTGATTTCCAATTTGTTCCAAACGTTTCAGGTGCTTTTTGAGCATTTCATTTACCATAGACTTAGCTGCATCTCCATTTATAACACACTGAAGAAAGCTCTCTTTCATCCTTGAAGGAGGAGTACTAAACCTCATCACACCCGTATTGAGATCGAGTTCAACCAAAGATTCTGACATACCCCCGTATATTCCAAGCCTCTCAACAAAGAGATCAAGAATGAAGACCACGGAAGCGCTTAACTTGCAGTGTGGGTAAATTCGAGTGGCCATTGAGACTTCCGAGATGTCACGTTGAAGATTCAGGATTTGCATTTTTGCTAAATTGTGTTGCTCCAAAAATCGTTGAAGAGGCAAGCTAAAAGCATTTGCAAATACATGATTTTTATCTTCCCACTTTTGCAAAATTACTTGCAGTTCTTCGTCCAGCTCACTTATGGATGGAGCAGATCCGGAAAATTGATAGATGAATTGTCTTCGCAAATCCTCTGAATTGAGAAATTCGCAGAGCTTTGTTTCGACCTCGTTGGCGCGGGCTGTCATACCTATGCGAATCCTATCAATAAGTTGGGTTTGTTGTCTCTCAAGCACTTCCAGACGATGAAGTATGGTGGTCATGTTGTTCGTGACTTTTTTATGATCTCTACCGGCGTTCATCGTAATCATCTTTGTTTGACAAATTAGTTGGTAAAATACAAAATCAAGCCATCTGTAAGGAAATAAGGAAATGAAAAGAGCATAGTAATTCTAATTGTATTTTTATAACTAGTTTTAGTAAGAACTGGTACATACAAAGCAGTAATCAGTAAATCATTACATAGACAATGAAATGATCATTTCCCATTGTATATGACCTGGCTCGTTTTAATCCATTAAGTTGCTTAACATATACGATTTAAGACTCCCACCGCGAAAGGAGTTTGCCCATTAATGTTGGAGTTTGGATGACAATGATATAAAAAAATTAATTCGAAGTTCTTCTTATGTTACTAATCTAAAGTTTCTGTCTCTTTTTTTATCATATGACTTTGTTTAACAGTTATAACCACAATAAAACTATAACACCCAATTCCATAATTAAAAGAAGGCATGCAATTAACTCCAGTGAATTCCCAACCTTTGCTCGATACATTTTAGAACAAAAATGCGGATCCCATTTATCAGGGTGATAAAGTCGGCTTTAATCTTCCCACGGCTCTGAGCATCGAGAGCATTTTTTTACTGATATGTAGGTGATCTGGGATTCAGGAATAAGATCAGGCCACCACTCTGTTAACTTGGTCTCTATGTGTGCCTTAACATCGCCGGCTTCGTCCTCTGGAATTTGGTCCCATTTGTTGCATACAAACAAAGCACATTTGGAGGGAAACTCCTCTTGTCTTTCGCGCGAAATCTTGCCCAGTTCGCTCAGCAAATATACAAGCTTTGTATTAATCAAAGGGTTGCCAATTAGCACAAAATGGCGACAAAGTACTTAAAAAATAGTCAAGCTTAAAAGTTTATTCATCGCTTTGATTCCTCCTTTGCAATACTATTTTTTCTTTTCTAAAATTTTAATTTCACTGCTATCCACATTGCACTAGCTACTTACCCTGTCTTTCTGAACCCCTCCAGCGTTTACGCTGTTGATGACATAAATAAATCCAAAGGCTTGAGGAAGATACTCTGTCACTACCTCGTCCATGACTTCCGATTCTCCAACCCCAGGACTATCAATGATTGCGACACCTTTCTAAACACAGAAGTTAACGCTAAATAACTATCTACAATAGAAAATCATCTAGATTGTTCGAATTGCTCCTTTTGGCATAATCTAGGTCTAGAAAACTATCAACTGCTATTGAACATTAAACCGATTTTTTTATTCACTCAAACTGATTAATATTTACAGTAGGACTGGATATGGATCCATGTCATTTTCATCTTTGTTGAGTTTATTAGTTTTAATCCTGCAGTGAATGTCAGCCCATTCATGTATGCCAATTCATCTCATGCAACGAGGTTGTCAATCGAAAACCCCTAAGTTTGGTCTCGATGTTCATGATATCTGATTGGAGAAACCAATATCTTGATTACTGACGGGGATTCAACTTTCCATATCAACCTATGGAATACTTTATACGAGAAAGAACTGTGAGACAACACTAGTGGCTAGCTCAGTTGACGTCCCTTGGCAAAGGAGGGTATTACTTACTTTCAAGTATTTCCGTAATGTTTTGATTTACAGAAGACATTTAACAGTTTACTGAATACTTACCTTCCACAATTGATGAGGCCAGAAGATTTCAACCTTTTTGTAAATTGTACCTTTCCCACGGTCTGCACCCTTCACTTGGACATAGTGAGATCTGCTGGAGATAGCTTTTCCCTGAAGATTCTGTTGGATTCTCAAGAAACATGGTCGATGTTAGGCCTGTTTTCGAATCTGTGTCTTTAAGGTGCGCCACAATTTTTCTTTCCTCGCCGTACTTCAGTTCACATAACGTGGAAGTTGTGCTCAGTGAGGAAGATGGAAGAAGCCTCTCTCCCAGAATGAGATTTATCAGGCTGCTTTTCCCGGCACTTGCCTCGCCTGAAAGAGCAAGATAAAAATCATTCTCTATCATCCAGCTGTAGTTTTTAAAACGGCCTGTGTGACCGTAAGCATGAAGTACGTTGTTGTTACAACAAATGCTTTTTAAATCCTTCAAGGTCATCTCGCCGGCATCTCCACTCACTCGTACCGATAGTTAATATTAAAGAACGTTGTATAGAAATAGCAGTTAGTAGATCAGAGTTAGAGAATCAGAGTAAATAGGAGTTAGGCAGAAAGTGGTCAAAGAAAACTGAGATAGGAATATTTGCTTTTAGTGGAGCTTTTCTACTTGCAACAACTACATTTCTCTCTTTTCCCTTCTCTTTGACCACTCTTGGACTGATTCCGGCTGACAGTGGCCATGTCCTGTTAAAGTCTTTACATTAAAGAGGACAGAAACAGGACAGCCCTAGTGTCCTTGGTGCCTTCCGCCAAGTGTGGTATGCTAGTTTCCTACTAACCAAGATGAAGCAATACTATAAACCTCTCTGAAATGGGCCAATCCTCTGTTAAAGGGGGAACGTTTCTAAAGGAACTGTGGTGCTGCGCCGGGAGAGAGTAAAACAGGGTAATTTTGTACTATTTGCTTGTTTTGAAACGCTGCTTGTTTTTAATCATTTCCTGCAAACTTCCTTTTGATTTATATTTAGTTATTACGTAATCAATTGCGTGATCTAAAATGAACGCGTCCGTAGAAATCGAGATTTCCTGGAATTGTACATAACTTTGGAATCTTTGCTGCCCAGGAAATAGTTCTTATTTTGGCGGCTAAATTATTTGCAACGCCTTAGCCTTCTTCACGTATCATAGCCTATAAAAGTGCGACGCGCACCTTTAGTTAGTTAGTAAAAAAGAAGTTAGTTGAAGCCACATCGCTACCTTTGCTTCGATCAGAAGGATCCTAGCTACCGCCGTCTTAAGTGTATTAGCTATTTTTTGTGGGCGCGAGTCGACAACCAAAGTACTTAAGTCTTACCTTTGTTGTTGATAAATTCACGGAATCATTAGCCTTTTCTCGGTCATAGAACGTCTTGTTTAGTCAACGAAGTGTTATTATTTCAGTATTATAGCGAAACTATTATTGACAAAGTGTCTTTGTTTCTTTTCAAAATATTCTTTTATGCTCATTTAGCTACTCTTTTTTCAGTACTATACTGTTGTTTGTACCTTCGTTTGATAATAGTTTATATGACACGAGAATTATCACTTCTATTCATTTCACGCTAGGTGTTCGCTAGTTTATTGTTGTTCAAAGTCTCTTGATTGTCTTGCATTTCTTTTTAGCCTTACCTAAGTTAGATTATATTTTTAAGTATCGTATTTCAGTTCGAACCTACAACTTGATCTGCATCTACAGCTATTACTTTTTTTCCTACAGCGACTGATCTTAGACCAATGATCTTTGATCTTTGCCATCTTCATCACCCTTCATGTCAAACGCAACCGATTGATCTAGACCTTTGAACTTTGATCTGTCATTAAATCTGTTTAGATCTACCAAGTGGAGTTTGCATTATTGTCACCTTGCACCACGCCACCCTTGTAGTTGGTGAGAATTTAAGTAAGCCACAACCTCTAGAATCTTCACAATTACAATAGCAACTGAGTTGATAACGTAAATTGGCCTCCGCAAAGAGTTTAAAATCTGACGTTTCGAGTGCTAGCCCTTCGTCAGGGCGATAGACGAAGAGCTAACGCTCGAAACATCAGCTTTTAAACTCTTTAATTTACCAATTTACGTCATCGACTCAGTTAATAATACTAAATTAGCCAATCCTCTGTCAGTCGCGGAATTTCACAACCCGGGCCGGGTTGTTCAAAGCTGGGTTAAGATAACCTAGGGTTAGTGTGTCAAATTTGATTTTAGATCTGAAAGCTTTAAGAGCAAATTCAGTTTATTTCTTTTTGACTACAATTTGATAATTGAATGCGCTAAAAACAATGGGTAAAATTATTCCAAAAAGACTTTTGAAAAGAGAAATATGGAAACCTGGATTAAATTTAACCCTGGGTTTGCGCTAATCGGCCTTTGAGCAATTAGGCCCTAGAGGCCAGGCAAATAAATCTAAGGCGGTTGTTTTGGGTGATTTCTCCAATATCACTCACCTGCAACAAGAATATAATATTCCTTCTGACTGAGTTGGCTGATATGTTGCGTCATCTCCTCTAAAATTGTGGTTATATTCACTTGCAGCAAAGGCAGTGAGCGTTTCTCATTCAGTTACCTCAAAAAATCTTCAGCTTTGGAAAATTCATCCAGCAGTAGGTTTCTTTTGCGTTCATCTTCAATTTTTGCCTCAGATAGAATAGAAAGAGCCTAGAAAAGCAAATAAGAATTGATTCTGAACTTCATTTGACAATGCCTGCAGTATTTCCCTCCCCACTCCTACCTGGCGGACTGTTCCTGTTCATGTGAAACAAAGTTCTGATCAAACTGTCAAACTGAAAAGATTTATTATTGGAAATATGTTAATAAGGCCAATACTCTGGCCAAGTTTGAGGATTTTGCTGATTTTTAAACTGTATGCGTCCGGGCGATATTTACGAAGCACAACTCTTAAACCTATTTACACAAGGAATTTCAGCTCTGAAAAAAACCGTGACTGCACAAGTTAAACATACCCATTTTTACGTGTTTAATAGAGCCAATGAGCTCCTGACACGTCACTCGCTTTTTACGCCACTCTGTCGGGTTGATAAATGAATGGCAAGGCGTTCATCGTTCTCAATGCAAGATCGTTTGTCGAAATTTTGGTTGGATTATGGTTGCTAAAAACACTTAAAAAACTCGTATCGCTCACTTACAGTGACGATCCAAATTTCCTAGAAGCGAGAGAAAACCAAACTACGTTAAGAAAAACCAAAGTATT
The DNA here is from genome assembly GCF_964200805.1 of Pocillopora damicornis. NCBI lineage: Eukaryota > Metazoa > Cnidaria > Anthozoa > Scleractinia > Pocilloporidae > Pocillopora > Pocillopora damicornis. The sequence goes on along the minus strand of NC_142675.1, from coordinate 16,818,645 downwards.
TGGACCTTAAGCCTTATCGCCGACGCACCTTACGTCGCACTTTACGTCGCGGATTTTAAATCCTAGTTTGTCTCATTCATTTAAAACAATGTCGGCTTTTCTAGGTAGTTAGTAATAAGTAATCGTAATCTAGTTGATGTCACTCGTTCGCTGCGCTAACTCGCGAGTTATCTAGTTGAACACTCGAAGGGAAAATCCATATCTACGAGTGCCCATGTCTCAGATTGTAGTATTCTTTATTTATCACCTGTAGCGAATAAGCCTGTTGACCCTTAGTCACAAATTAGTTAGACATGAATCATACATGTAACACATGGAGCTCTCTGCAATTTCTAGTCGATTCTATCGAAAACATTTAACAACAGGGGCGATTTCAGATGCCACGGAAAACTACACTTTCCTACAGATGGCCATCCTGCAGCTGGTTTTAGTTTGCTATGATCTGTGATGTGCTACGTGAAAACTTGTCACGTATTTCCTCGGAGGGAATTATTATTCACTTAATGTATGCAACATGCAACGTCCGACGAAATTCCTAGCTTTTCGACGAATTCTTGACCGAAACGAAACTTCGACGACATTTCTGCGAATTTTCGAGGCATGTATTGTTTTGAACGGCTCGGCAACATATTCCTTGATGGCGTTATTGCGACTCGAAATTTCGAGCGAAAATTCGTTCTATGCGGCGAATATTCGGGGCGATAATTCGTTGCAATTGTTCATTATTTCAAAAAGATTTGGCTGCATTTGTGGTTCGGTACTGCTCTATGTAAAACTCCCATGGAATTTGAGTCCTCCGCGTGACCTGTGTTGTTTGCAACCATGGCAACACTGAGTGTATCAATTGTGTCGATGCGTTTGGGATCATTTACGTACTCTACTTTTGGTAGTCATCGTGGCCAAAGTTTCCAATTATTCTACAAAAAAACAAAAAAGCCCCTCCACAAGCAAGGCCTCCACCCAGCTGAAATACCGAAAGCGATGAAACGCGACGAGTTACTGGGTTTTACTACGCGCATCAATTGAAAGTTGCGTCTCACCAGTTTCGTGGTAAATTTACCTCGATCGGGAAGACCTCAAAAAGAATTGCGGTGATTTAGCCAACGAGTGATTTCGCCAACGTCACGTTCGCCAACGTCTTTGGTCGCTTCGCCAACGCGATGAGTCGCTTTGCCAACGTCCTACTGGTCGCTTCGCCAACGCCAAATATCTAGTAATAACTTAGTAATAACTTAGTAAAAAGGGTGCTTACTGATGCTTCGGAAGCGAACAGTGTATGTAGAAACTGTGCAAAATAAGCATTGGCAAAAGATGCCAGAATTTACTCAAAAATAGGGCAACGTGACCTAAATAATAGTTGTTTCAGCTGTCACTCACTAATATTCAGTATTTTGTTGCGAAATGTAAAGTATTTCACACTTTTATTAGCGTCTGATTGTGTAGGATCAAATCGAACAAAGAACGCTTAAATGCTAAAATACTGCACGCGCTCTGAAGCTCGCGTTATATATATATATATATATATATATATATATATAATTTGCACAATGGAGAATGTGCTTCCGTTTTCAACGCTTTATTCAAGACCCCTATATATTTATATATATATATATATATATATAAATTGTGAAGAATAAATATTTCCAAACAAACATGGGTATAATGATATCTGGAAAGCAATTAGCGATATGGATGCTGTCTATTTGCGTAGCGATTGAGAATGAATAAACAAGGAACACATTTCTCGATTGACAACGTTTGAAAACACTCAAAACACGTTCTCTGCTCTGTCTGGTTTAAAAGCGGAGTACTGAAGTTAATGTTTAAAACTATTCCAATCATTTGAGAGTTTATTTCCACCAAACACATGTCTCTTGGTCGCAATTGCTGTGTTTAGTTTCAAGTGTTAAGTGTCTCTGTCGTGGTGAAAAAGGTTGGAAATACGTTTGATAACATTTCGTGTTGCTTACATGAATAGTAAACAAACTTGATCACTCGCAGACAGCTACTGTCAGTTCGAAGCGAAATTTCGAACACTAATTATCGAAATGAGACACTTTCCGCCATGAATTTCCGCTTCGTGGCGGAAATTCATCGAAAAAGCCTCCTTTGTTCAGACGAAATGTCGCTTAACAGGCCTTGAACTTTCGATCGAATTTTCGTTCGAACTTTCGACGAAAGATCTTTAGAACAAATAACGAAATTCGCCGAATTCCGCTTGCATTACTTTTGCACAATACTGTAACGTTCACTATCTTGTTATAATTTGCATTTGATAGTGGTGACATGTCGTCGCCGAAACGTCATGTTTTAATATCGCTACTCTTTATTCTAAAATTTCCTAGCTAAAAGAGATATTTCACCGAACGAAAAAAACGATTAAACAGGAAGATTTCGATTATTCTGTTTAAACCATGAAATGCAACGCACTTTCGAGGAACAGCTTTTAATTGTCCAAGAAACGCTTACCTGATCGGCCTTCCATGCATCCTCATTTACTCGCGTCAGGGTGTTACAGATGAAATACCGGTAAAAGCAGAACAAAGGAATCAGGATAAGGCTGAGATAAAGCAAAATGTGCCATAACCATTCCATCTTAATTCTTAAGACAAATTGTTGTTGTGTGCATTCGAGCGAGAAGTGCAATGTCTACTGAGCAACATAATCAGACACAGGCTAGTTCTTAGCCCCTTCCGCTGAGCTCATTTGTTTCGTTTCCATAGTGAAATGCAGATTTAGTGTGTACCATTTTAAATTTCATAATTCGCTGGCTACTTGACTGCCTCTCCGAACAACTAATTAGCTTTTAAATTTGTCATATTTGAATCAATTACAGTCTTTCCTTTGTTTGCCTCTCGTTTTCAATTACGATGCCGTGCTATTTTAAATGTTGTTTTCATACATAATTCGTCGTTATTTCGATGATTACTCTTTTAGAGATCATAATACATAAAACTTGAATTACAAACGCATTCGCTGGTTAAGAATTTACCTGCAATTTTTTTCAATATACAGGTAGTTAGGGGTACATTTACGCAGCTTTTCAGTTTTGCTACAGATACTTCACCCATAGACCGCCAGCCGGTAGATATAGGCATTTCTTAATAAAATGAGATATGAACGTACAGTCATTCACCATTTCTATTAATATCTTCATTTCCCGAGTCAATGACTTAAAATGATAATCACTGTTCCCCAAGGGAATCCTTCCTCACCAACCGAACAAATTTAGTCAAAGATGTTCATGTCTGGAGCATAAACTTACAAATTCGGCTCTTGAGAGGCGGTAACCCATATCGTAATCGCAGCTCCAATTCAAGTACTGGTATGGACGAAAGTGATGTTTCTTAGTGGTTATCCCGTTTTCACGGCGACGTTAAATGTTGGGAAAAGCGATGGGAAACTCGATTACTTCAAAGTGTTGTATTTTTCCGACTGAAGCGTAGGTAGATTTTTTAACTATTACTACCCACGTGACTGCACCTTAAACCAAAGGTACAAACGACATCATTTTTCCGTTATTTTTTGCGTTCCACAAAGGAGATCACAGTCCTAATGCAGAGTTGAGCGTAATTTCATGGGACTTACGGCGGATACCAAGAGATTTTGAATTGTATAATCTCTGACGGATACAAGCAGCGTCGAAAACGAACGAAAGGCCGAGTGCCCTCTGGCGAAAGGGAGAGAGTCTTGGATTTCGATACGAACTCGATAAGTTACAAAGTGCAGCGATAAGTGTTAAATTTTGTCAATATGTTGACTTATAAATAATGAAATTATGGATCTCCTACGGAAGTATACTTGACTCTTGTCGTAAAAAACACCCAGTGAGTGCTTTATTGATGAAGAAAAGTGGATTTGAATTACATAATCTCAATATAATCAATTTTGATAGTATTGGTTATCCTGACCTTGCCAGAAAGTCCACAGTTAAAAGTTTTAGCAAGCAACAATTTGAAAAGTCTATTTTTAAAAGACTGACAGTTCCAATCCCCACAATATTAAGCTAAGCATTATTTCCCTCAGGAGGGAGCTGACCATCAATCATGGATCAAACTGCGGTGCATTTCTTTATATTCCGACAGAAGCTGTGGGAAGATGTTATTATCGGAAATGTGGTATGAAGAAGCCTCGCGGATTTTAAGTCAAAAAACGCGGAAATTTTAGCTAACCAGAAATTAAACCCTTTTATTTCTCATCATTGAATGAAAATCATTACACGAGTAATGGCATCCTACACTGTTACACTCTGTTTTAACCTAATCAACTTTGTTAGTCATTAATGAGATCTTTATTCAATGAGTTAAACTTTAGGGTGAGCTAGAGTAATTGAGCTAGAGAATACTTGCGATCTTAAGAAACAGCGCTGTACCTACTGCGTATCATTTCGACAAAGCTTCTCTATGCAGCATTCAAAAAGGTTAGATAAATTTTCAGTCGATAATGTAAAGGTGAAGGATATACGTCATTCAAACATTCCTGATATTGGTTAGGTTTTTGATTTTGAAGAAATAGGAAAACTTTTATTTTCGTGTAATCTGCTGATCGATATAAATTCCTCTGACAACCACACGACGAGCACTTAGCAGAAACAGGCACTCAGTTCGTCACCTCTATGTGTTGATGTTTTGGTTAAAAAATGTTGCAAAATTCAATGCGTTAAGGAGAATTTCTACGGAGCGCTGGTTCGACAATCAATAGGAATGTATCTTTCCGATTTCCTGCGTTTATTTACGATCCATACAATATTGGAACTTTCTACATTCAATCGTCTCGACGTTCAGCGAAAAGACAGTGACTCTATTTATATGCTTTTACAACGGAAATGCACGCCTACACTACGTAAAACAAAGACTGATATTACTTACTCATGATTTACTCAAAAATCCCAAGCTATTACCTTTGTGCGCGCACGCACTATTTGCGGCACGAATGACACATCACCAAAGTAACAAGATGTTCCAACCCAAACGCACACGCACAATTTCCCTTGACAATTCCTTACCTAACTGTTTCAGACCATTATTGATTTTCTATATCACTCCTGCCGTGCGCAATCTTAACATTCTTGCTACAAGTCTGTCATTATCGTGCTACGCTTAATTAATTATACACCAAAATTTTAAGTAACTCAACTGTCATCAGACCCTTAGCTTAATTTCTAAATCAGGAAAAAAAGTATCACGCGATACGCTTGCAAGATTATCGCGACAAAAAATTAACATTTTTAAAATCAGTAAGTGAGCTCTTTGTTTGTATAGAGTGTCACACAACGGGATGTCATGGATCATGTCTTGGATATTATAACTTGCTTTTATAAAGCCTGTAAACTTTGCTCCATGAAATTTCTGTTAAATCCAGGAATAGAAAATTGAAAAGGAGCCAGTGTAGACTACTATACTTTTTAGTCGGGCGACCAAGTATAGGTTTACCCTCGGGTTTCTCCACAAAGCTCAGTCACGTGCAGTGAGGAATACCGCAGACACGTAATAGGTCTCACTAGTATCTATAAATGCGGAAATCTTCAAAAGCGGGGAATCTTTAAAAGCGAGAATCTTTAAAACGGAAAATCTTTAAAAGCGGGAATCTTTAAAACGGGGAATCTCTAAAAGCGGGAATCTTCAAAATGGGGAATCTTTGAAAGCGGGAATCTTTAAAGACGTAATAATTGTTTTGGCAGATGGCAGTGTCACTCAATCATCATTTCTTTTATCAGCCTGAAAGATAAGTCTGTTATCAGCCTTGTAAGTAATCATGATTGAATACTCTGATCTTGATCGTTTTCCGGTATTATCTTCAGGGTTCAAAATAACAGCCGACTGCCGTTTTAAAAGTTTTCTGGAAACGTAAACAAGTAAAAAGTTTCGAAATTTGAAACGTGCTACAGGGAGTATTTTTGTTCAAGCGTGAAACATGCAATTTTGTGTCCATACCGTCAATTTACCGTGTTTATGTTTCTGCACGTACGTACTATTTTAATCAAGATTTATTTTCCACCAAACCCTGTTTAATGTCGTTTGTATAGCCTTCTCACGCGTTCAAATTAAAGTCGGTGCTTGACAGTACGGATTTTCCATAACTCTAAATGATGAAGCGCGACAGTTTGTTTAGACAAAGTTGAATATTTCACGCTTGAACAAACACCGAAAAATTGACCCGTTTTGACTACGCTTTGTTAGAAAGGGACTTAGGTGCTCATCATAGCTTTTAGAGGTTAAAAAGGGCGGGTTTAGTACCTCTTGGGCTGTTCAGCCTCAAAAGGTCCACAGCAGCAGCCTCTGTGATACCTGTCAGGGTATTGCACCAAAAATATGTGACAGTGTGTTGTTGTAGAATAGGTGCCTCTCAGGGGTGAAAAAATTTTACGCCACGCCCACAAACCAGGACCATGGTACCTCTGTATTTCTTTTAGAACCACTGCGCATCGTGAGTGGTCAGCACTTATAACAGCGCGTTTACCTGTAACCCGACTTACGATCTTAGATTGTCTTTTCCGTAATAATCTTGTGGCCATGTAAATGAACTAAAAAGATGAAATGAACTAGGCACTAGATCAAAACACTTAACTTTTTAATTGAACGAGTGCACAATGAGGTTCTAAAGAGGTTGCTGTTGATGGCCTATAAACATTAAGTATTTGGCCATTATCTAATATTCACGCTTCTTGTCTGTGGTCGGGTGCTCCTTCCTGCATCTTTCTAGAGGTAAACTCCAACATTTTGGGGGAATTTTGAAGCTCTGTAACTCCTTTGGATAGTGCCTATCACCTATAGGACTATCATGCTCTCCATAGATTGTGAGCGCATGTCACCGAAGGCTAATCGCCAATACCAGACTTATCATGAAATGCCTGCGATCCCGTCGTCTAATTTCGACTGAAATACCTCCGGTGACATGTAGACAAGGATCCCCGAGAGTTTTGAAACATCGACATCAATATTTTTTTCTTGAGTTCTCCTCTGATAACTGCAATACGAGCAACAAAAACACGGGTAACTCCTTGTCGAGAAAAATGCTTCAGATGGTGGACTTGTTCTCGAAGGTAAATAATTTTATCAGAATGTACATATCACTTTTTTTAAATCAGGAGGGATATCCGATACAAAATGTTACATTTAGATTTAGGAGAGCCGAATAAGACAGCGCCGACTATTTCTTTACAAACAAAGTTATATGCATACATACAACAGGACAATTTATATCTGAATCAAGCCTTGGGAAGGCTTTTACTCCACAAAAAATTGGTATACATATACTTGAGGTACGTACATTCTAAAACAAAATCTATGTTCAAGTTAAAGCAATGAAAAAAAGATAGCAGCCCGTAAAAGCAAACCCTCGAGCTGGAGCTGACACTTCTGCCTTAGAATAATGAACTTACAAACATGTAAGTCAAACTGCATTTACATGTTATTTTTCTAGAATCGCTCCGAACAAATTAATAAGGCATAGAAAACTTTCGATAGCAATTTTTCACGCAGATTAACTTTCCAAAGGTTTCGTTTTCCCGCTCTGGTGTTTACTTTCAGCATTGTAACAGTACTATTGTGATTCGATTTAAGGAAGCTCCATAGAGTTTTTGACCGCGCAAGATTCGGAAGTATACCCATGCTCAGATACCGATCGATCTTGGCTAAGTTCTATTCGATAACGAAATATTTTGGGATTAAAAAGAAAAGAAATCTTCCGAATAAGATTTATCGCGTTTCTTATGATTGAATTACCGAAAATTTGGCAGAACGTTTAACATATTTATGCCCTTTATGTTGCCAATTAATTAGAAAAATGTCATGAACAAGTTAGAATGGGAAAACGAAAAATGAAAAAAAGCGAAGAATCTGCCCGTTTAACCTCTCCTATTTCAATTTCACAATTATTAACGGGAAAAAGTGTCACTTACTGTGAAAATTGTGGAAAATGTCACCGACGTAATTGGAGCCGAGCGCCTTCATTTATTTTGTTTTAGCTCAAGAACGAAAACCTGTTTATGTTCATGTTGATATCAACTACAGAAAATAACAGTCTGAATCTTGTGATCTTGAAGGCAGAAAGCACATAATAATTATCTATGAAAAGAACGCCAGTGCATATGTCATAATCAAACCAACAACGCTATGGAGCCACTTTAAATTGATGACAGATTTCCATGTAACGTGTAGGGAAGAAACAAAGTCAATAATACAACATATCAATCTGCATGACGATGGCGTGAGTCACGTTTACTCGCGAATTTGAAATTTATCCGAATTAAAATCTCACCATTCAAAACTAAATCCAAATGAAATGAAATGCAGTTTAATTGTTGCTTCCCTGAGTAAAACTACCATGGTTCCATGGTTGTACAAAGAAATTACCTGGTACCATTAAGATGATTGAAACTCATCTTAAACTGTAAAATCATTAATTCACTAGTCATTTCGCTTCTTTCCACAAACACCTGCTTATATCTCCAAGGAAGAACTGTTTACTCTTTCCAAATACTTGGCCAAAGACATACCAAGCTGTTGTGTAATGTTCAGCCATGCCACAGCCTTCTTTTTATTGATTCGGCAACGAGGAACAAAACGTAATCTTAGTTAAGCGGGCGGTCGAGGTAAAAATTAATTTGTAGGCCAAAAATGGTAACAAAATTGTGTTATAACAATATTGTTTTGTGTTAGTGATACGAATGGTCCTAGCCATTGGCACCCTTTGATGTGAAATTAAAAAAAGACAGATGTTCGAAAATGCTAATTAAACTTGTCTGCTTGCTTGTGATATAAGCAAAGTATATGTGCAATTATTGACGGTAGCCTTTATGTATAATTTGGAACATGGTTCTTCCTAATGACCAGTCCATCCACTGCAGATTTCAGTCATTTCTCGCTCACAATTGTCAGCTGTGGGACGTTTTTCTGGGTCTCTATCCCAGCATCTTTCCATAAGTTCTTTCCAGCGGCGTGGAGGCTTTTTCAATTCCATGATATCTTTCGGACGACGCCCATGATCCACCAAGCTAAAGAAATGTTGATTGTTTAACGCTTCAACTTCAGCAAATGCTCGTCGTCCAAACCACATCTCCCAAAGCACTATTCCAAAACTGTAGATGTCTGCTTTGAAATCATATAGTTTAGAATGGAACACCTCAGGTGCCATGTACGAAAAAGATCCCTTAACAGTACCGCTGACTTTACTTGCTTCCTTAGAAACGCCGACATCACCTATTCTCACGGAATCCTCTTCCGACAGCTTAAATAAAAACAAAGACAAATAGAGAATAATACACGGGCGCGCGTAGATATAGAATTTCTCTTCGAGTGTTTAACTCGATAGCTCACGAGTGAGTGCAGCGAACGAGTGAGATGTCGAGTTGGACACGAGAAGAGAAATTGCATATATACAAGCAGCCATGTATTATTTTGTTTACCATATAAACACAATAGCCCTTTACTAACAAGAAAAGCCGACTTCATTAATGAATGAAAATAAACGAATCAACAATCCCCGAATAAAAAACCGTTCAGTGCGTTGGCGCTAACTCGTAAGACGGAAAAATCGTCGAATCATGATTACAAAAACAGAAATAGTCGTAATTTTCAATTACAAAATTCTCATTTGTTGACTTCTTCCTTACCGAAAGAAGAAGTCTTTAAGGTAAACGGCCAAGATCGGCCAGTGGCAAAGCTTCCAGTTGTCAATTTTCATTCTCAGCCGCGAGAAATGCCAACATCAAAGCCACTGAATACGTAACTTTCGGTTTTTCTTTTCGTATATTGGTTTTTTTCCCCTTCTAGGAAAGTTTGAACCTCATTGTCTGTCAGCGATACGGATTTTTTAGAGTTAGCCGTCAAAATCCGAGGAAGTTCCTACAAACTACCTTGTATTGAGAGTCGTGAAGGCTTTGCTGTTCATTTATCAACCTGACCGGGTGGCGCCAAAGCCGAGTGATGTGTCAGCAGCTGATTGGCTATATTAAAACACGTGAAAAAATAGATATTTTTTCACGTGTGCTGTTACGGCTTTTCTTAGGGCCGGAAACCCTTGTATAACACCGCAGTTTATGTGATAAGTATATTTATTATTGGATTGGAAATCACTAAATGTTTTCCCGCATTCGTAATTGAGAGAAGTTTCGGTTCGTAATTTTGTGAAGACGAAAACTCAATGTACGGTAAAATGGCTTGTATCTCGCTTATCAATTGTTTGACAATCACATTTCATAATACTTCAGTCACTACCATTCTCTATTATTTGTTCGGGAAATGAACTTTACGGGTTAAGTGCAGTGTCACCCAAGAAGCGACATTTTCCGCTGTGATTCAGTTGGTTTTGAGATTTTGTGCAGAAATTCTAGAAGTTTGGATGCCCATGATTGAAAAGTAAAACTATAATTTTAAATGACTAATCAATTCCATTGACTTGCAAGGACTGGCAAGATGCGATAAAAATATCAAGATCGCTGTAAGTACCTACCAAGATGTTTTCTAGCTTGAGGTCTCTGTGGATAATGCCTACTTCGTGCATAAAGTGAAGACCAGCGGTGATTTCTTTCGCCCAACGACAAACTCTAAGGTCCGCTGTTTTTCCGGATAGACCCGGAACAGATTCTCGGTGCTTGAAGATGTGATCTTTGAGGCTTTCTGTGCACCTTTCCATCACAAAGATCAACCTTAAACCGTCCTCTTTTTTCAAGAGTGCAGTCCCAAAAAACTTGACAATATGAGGGTGATCTAATTTTCTGTCAAAGGAAAATATCACGCATGAACTATGGTGCCGGGCGAAAATGCTTTGTTGGCCGTGCGAAACAACATACAGTAGAGTATGTACATTGAGAGAGAGTTAACTAGTCGACAGCAGTTTAGCTTGGTCTGCACTCTTATCAACAACAACAAACTGGCCTATCAGATTGCGACATTACTGCCAATTACGGTAAAAAAATGGTATCGACGAAAAGCAGCAAGTCAAGCTCCCAAAAAGTTAATTTATGCTTAAAAAGTTAATTTATAATTTAAAAATTCTGACACGCCTAATGTAAAGAGTAGACCTTTAGAAGTAATCCACCAAACAAGGGTTCTTTTCAAAAGTAAGCATAACAGTTCACTATATGAATGAACGTCAACAGCACTTATCGCAATTCCTTTGATTCAAACTTTCTGTTTCTACAAATACATTGGAAAGTCTCCGAAATCATGGCGCGCTTGCTGCGTAAGATTTCAATCAATTGTCTCAATTATAGGATTAAAAAAGAGCCGAACGGTTGATGCTCAATTTTTCCTCAAGTCCCACTCCAGATACGCGGCATTATAATTTGGGGGAAAATTAGAATATTGAGATGGAAATGGGGGAATTTTTTCTCACCTCAAAAGGGTCATTTCTTCAACTACGAGACTTGCATTTTCGACGTCTAGAGGTTTGCGGCAAACCTTCACAGCTACTTTTTGCTCGAATCCATGTCTTCTCATCTTCCCTTTGTACACAGAGGCAAACATACCACACCCAAGAAAGGCAGATGCATCATCCTTCCACTGCAACTCCTCGTTGCAGTGAGCACAGGCCTCTCTCAGCCCAAATGCAGCTAGGTGTCCTCTTATGGCAGAAGCAGAGTTCCTAATTGGTTCGTACAGTTCTATAATCTTTTGGTGTGATTGCTTGTTGTCACGGAGTTCTTCACATAACTTTTTGTTGGCCTGAATCATCTGTGGAACTTGATTTCCAATTTGTTCCAAACGTTTCAGATGCTTTTTAAGCATTTTATTTACCATAGACTTAGCTGCATCTCCATTTAGAACACACTGAAGAAAGCTCTTTCTCATCCAAACAGAAGAAGTAAAATTCTTCATCATAGGCATAATGGTGTCGAGTCCACCCAAGGATCCGGAGATACTCCTGAATATTCCAAGCCTCTCAGCAAAGAGATCAAAAATGAAGACCACGGAAGCGCTAAACTTACAGTGTGGGTAAATTGGTGTGGCCATTGAGACTTCGCCTTCCGAGATGTCACGTTGAAGATTCAGGATTTGCATTTTTGCTAAATTGTGTTGCTCCAAAAATCGTTGAAGAGGCAAGCTAAAAGCATTTGCAAATACGTGATTTTTATCTTCCCACTGTTGCAAAATTACTTGCAGTTCTTCGTCCAGCTCACTTACGGATGGAGCAGATCCGTAAAATCGATAGATGAATTGTGTTCCCAAATCCTCTGAATTGAGAAATTCGCAGAGCTTTGTTTCGACCTCGTTGGCTTGGGCTGTCATATCTATGCGAATCCTATCAATAAGTTGGGTTTGTTGTCTCTCAAGCACTTCCAGACGATAAAGTATGGTGGTCATGTTCTTGTTGACTTTCTTATGATCTCTAGTGGCGTTCATCGTAACCATCTTTGTTTGACAAATTAGTTGGTAAAATACAAAATCAAGCCATCTGTAAGGAAATAAGGAAATGAAAAGAGAATTATAACTCTGATTGTATTTTTATAACTCGTAGTTTTAGAACGAACTAGGTACATACAAAGCAATAATCAGCAAATCACTAAATAAGCAACGTAATGATCATTTCCCATTGTAAATGACCTGGCTCGTTTTAATCCTTTAAGTTACTTAACATATACGATTTAAAACTCGGACCGCGAAAAGAGTTTGCCCATTAGTGTTGGAGTTTGGATGACCGTGATATAAAAAATTAATTCAAAGTTCTTCTTATGTTACTAATCTAAAGTTTCTGTCTCTTTTTTAATCATTTGACTTTGTTTAACAGTTATAACCACAATAAAACTATAACACCTAATTCCATAATCAAAAGTAGGCATGAACTTACCTCCAGTGAATTCCCAACCTTTGCTCAATGCATTTTAGAACAACAATACGGATCCCATTCATCAGGGTGATGAAGTCGGTTTTAATCTTTCCACGGCTCTGAGCACCGAGAGCATTTTTCACAGATATGTAGGTGATCTGGGATTCAGGAATAAGATCAGGCCACCACTCTTTTAACTTGGTCTTTATGTGTGCCTTAACATCGTCGGCTTCGTCCTCTGGAATCTGGTCCCATTTGTTGCATACGAACAAAGCACATTTGGAGGGAAACTCTTCTTGTCTTTCACGCGATATCTTGCCCAGTTCGCTCAGCAAAGATACAAGCTTTGTATTAATCAAAAAGTTGTCAATTAACACAAAATGGCTACAAAGTACTTAAAAAAATAGTCAACTTTAAAAGTTTAATCATCACTTTGATTCGTCCTTTGTAATACTATTTTTTCTTTTCTAAAATTTTAATTTCACTGCTATCCACATTGCACTAGCTACTTACCCTGTCTTTCTGAACCCCTCCAGCGTTTGCGCTGTTGATGACATAAATAAATCCAAAGGCTTGAGGAAGATACTCTGTCACTACTTCGTCCATGACTTCCGATTCTCCAACACCAGGACTATCAATGATAGTGACACCTTTCTAAAACACAGAAATTAACGCTGAATAATTATCTACAATAGACAATCATCTAGATTGTTCGAATTGTTCTCTTTGGTATAATCTAGGTCTAGAAAACTATCAACTGCTATTGGAGATTGAACCTATTTTTTTATTCACTCAAAATGGTTGACATTTACAGTAGGACTGGATATGGATCCATGGCATTTTCATTTTTGTTGAGTTTATTAGTTTTAATCCTGCAGTGAATGTCAGCCCGTTCATGTATGCCAGTTCATCTCATCTAACGAGGTTGTCAATCAACAACCTCCAAGTTTGGTCTCGATGTTCATGATAGCTGATTGGAGAAACCAAAATCTTGATTACTGATGGGGGTTCAACTTTCCATATCAACCTATGGAATACTTTATACGGGAAAGAACTGTGAGACAACACTAGTGGCTAGCTCAGTTGACGTTCCTAGGCAAAGGAGGGTATTACATACTTTCAAGTATTTCCCTAATGTTTCGATTTACAGAAGACATTTAACGGTTAACTGAATACTTACCTTCAACAATTGATGAGGCCAGAAGATTTCAACCTTTTTGTAAATTGTACCTTTCCCACGGTCTGCACCCTTCACGTGGACAAAAGGTGAGATCTGCTGGAGATAGCTTTTCCCTGAAGATTCTGTTGGATTCTCAAGAAATATGGTCGATGTTAGGCCTGTTTTCGAATCTGTGTCTTTGAGGTGCGCCACAATTTTTCTTTCCTCGCCGTACTTCAATTCACATAGCGTGGAAGTTGTGCTCAGTGAGGAAGATGGAAGAAGCCTCTCTCCCAGAATGAGATTTATCAGGCTGCTTTTTCCAGCACTTGCCTCGCCTAAAACAACAAGACAAAAACAAAAACAAAAATAAACAAAAAACACTTTCATCCAGATGTACTTTCTAAAACTGTTTGTGTGACTGGAAGCATGAGTTACAGTTTTGTTTATTCGAGAGAGTCTCGTGAAAGTGCTTTTTAATATCCTTCAAGGTCAGTTGGCCGGCACCTCCACTCATGCCTATCGATAGTTAATATTAAAGAAAGTACTATAGAAATAGCAGTTGGTAGATCAGAGTTAGAGAATCAGAGTTAATAAGAGTCAGTTAGAGAGAGTGGTCAAAGAAAACTGAGAGAAGAATATTTGCTTTTAGTGGAACTTTTCTCTTTGACCACTCTCGGACTGATTCTAGCTGACTCTAGCAATGTCCTGTCAGAGTCTGTTATATTAAAGAAGAAAGAAACAGGACAAGCTTAATATCCTTGTGCCTTCCGCCAAGCGTGGTATGCTAGTTTCCTTCTGACCAAGATGAAACAATACTATAAACCTCTCTGAAATGGGCCAATCCTCTGTCAGTTGCGGAATTTCATAAGCCTGGAGGCCAGGAAAAAAATCTAATGTGGTTGTTTTGAGTAAATTCTCCATCATCACTTACCTGCAACAAGAATATAGTATTCCTTCTGTTCGAGTTGGCTGATATGTTGCTTCATTTCCTCTAAAATTTCGGTTATATTCACCTGCAGCAAAGGCAATGAGCGATTCTCATTCAGTTGACTCAAAAAATCTTGGGCTTTGCGAAATTCATCCAGCAGCAGGCTTCTTTTGCGTTCGTCTTCGATTTTTGCCTCTGACAGAGTAGAAAGAACCTAGAAGAACACATAAGAATTATTTGTAGGCATCTTTTGACAATGCCTGCCGTATTCCCCCTCCACTCCCACCGGACTGTTCCTGTTCATGTAATAAAGAGCTAGTCAAACTGAAAATACTTATTCTTGGAAATAGGTTAATAAGGCTGATGATCGTTTAAAATAACTTTAATGTTTACGCAAGTTTCATATCGCCAATCAGCTCCTGACATGTCACTCGCCTTTCACGTTACTCTGTCAGGTTGATAAATGAATGGCAAAGCGTTCA
The DNA here is from genome assembly GCF_964200805.1 of Pocillopora damicornis. Classification (NCBI taxonomy): domain Eukaryota; kingdom Metazoa; phylum Cnidaria; class Anthozoa; order Scleractinia; family Pocilloporidae; genus Pocillopora; species Pocillopora damicornis. The sequence continues at coordinate 16,803,305 of NC_142675.1, read as the reverse complement.
CCGTTCTCAATCCAAGATCGTTTGGAGAGACTTTTGTCGGATTATGGCTTCTAAAAACACTTAAAAACTCGTATCGCTGACAGACACTGACGATCAAGATTTCCTAGAGGCGGAAGAAAACCAAAATACTAAAAGAAAAACCCAAGTTACGTGCTTGGACCTTGAGCCTTACTGCCGACGCACTTTACGTCGCGGGTTGCAAGTCCTAATTTGTCTCATTCATTTAAAATAATGTCGGCTTTTCTGGGTAGTAAGTAATAAGTGATTGTAGTGAGTAATAAGTGATTGTAGTAAGTAATAACTAATCGTAATCAAACCGATACGTCACTCGTTCGCTGCGCTAACTCGTGAGCTATCGAGTTGAGCACTCGAAGAGAAATCCAATATGTACGCGTGCCCAAGTCTTTCAGAATGTATTATTCTTTATTTATCACATAAAGCGAATCGGCCTGTTGATCCTTAGTCACAAATTAGTCAGACATGCATCACAAATGTAACACATGGAGCTGTCTGCACTTTATAGTCGACTCTCTCAAAAACATGCGGTTTCAGATGCCACCGAAAACTTCACTTTCCTACAGATGGCAGTCCTGCAGTTGGTTTTAGTTTGCTTTGTTAATTATATAACCAGCAGTTAGACGCAATTTGTGATATGGCACGTGAAAATGTGTCACGTATTTCCCTGGAGGGGAATATTGAATCTTAACCGCTCAAGTTTAGTCGTGCAGACTGATAAGATAAAATGTACGCTTTACTTCCGTTGGCCTGACCCGACTTGATGCAAAAGAGATTCGGAGTGGCAATTGCCGCACAGCATGCAACTGAATACCTTTGTGTTATCCGTCACTTCACAAATTCGCTCTTGTCTAAACCCCGCCACGCGTTGAAGTGTATGAAATCTTCTTCGAGTACAGTTCGGGTATTAAACATCAATTTAAACATAGGATCGCTTGGTTAGCTGGTGGCAATAACTTTTCCGGGTCTCCAGAGGCATTTTCAAGTACATCTACGGCGTCAACTTTTCCGGGTCTCCAGAGGCATTTTCAAGTACATCTACGGCGTCAAGAGGGTTAATTTTGGCAAAGGCACCCAGCCCGCATGAAAATTTAAAAGGAATACTACTTGTCCTTTCTTGATATCGTCGAAGCACAATGATCGGCTCTGATTACCAAGGCAATAAAACAACATTACAGTTTACCACGTTAAATGTCACAGGCGCTCTATCTGATCCAGCTTTGAAGTACATTTACATAAGAAATTTATCAAAGGAAATGTTAGTCACGCTCACTGAATACATTTTACAATGGTATGTAGCTCCGTGTTACTAAGAAACATATTATTTTAGTAAGCCCCATTTTATTCAAAGGTTGAACATAAAATATAATATCTTTTTGCCAAAGGTGCATTTCAACTGACAAAAAACGATCTGACAGGAAGATCAACAAGATTTTACTGAGGCGAGGTCTACGTTCGTTACAATTACGATAGCCTTGCACACACACATATCCGCACGATTTCTGCTTTCATTCACAAACTAACCACAACTAAATCAAATGTTTTGTGTTGCCTTCAAAGTTTACCCGTTTAATAATGTCAATGTACACGTGATATAGTGACTGCGATACAATCCATCATTGACAGAGGTGAAACGTATAATGAATCAGTAAAGCATTGTTTGATATATTCACTGCAAAAACTTCTCTGATGCATACGCTTTTCGGTAAGTTTGCCAAAATTATCCTAATAACACATTTCGAATTTTTTATTCTTTACTTTTTCGCCACGGTAGCAAAATTCAGTTCATCTGATTAGTCGTGTGTTTGAGTTACTTATTTAAATCTGGCTTCCTCAGTTTGGCTCGATTTCAATTACTTTGTTTAAATAATGAATAAGTGCACTACAGTTTCAAGGAACGGCCTTCAATTGTCTAAGAGACGCTTACCTGATCGGCCTTCCGTCTGGTATTGTTAATAGATGTCTTCGAAGCAGCTTCTACGCCTGTTTTCGTTTCATCCAACGTTTTTAATCCTTTGCACAAAATACCAGGCGCCTTTTTACCTCGAATCTCATCTTTAGTGCTGTTGTCGATTTTGTCGACAACATTTACTGCCAATGCATCCCCATTTACTCGCGTAAGGGTGTTGCAGATAAAATACCCGTTATACCAAAGGTAGAACAAAGGAATCAGGATAAAGCTGAGATAAAGCAAAACGAACCATAACCATTCCATCTTAATTCTTAAGACAAATTGTTGTTGTGCGCATTCGAGCGAGAAGTGCAAAGTCTACTATGCAACATAATCAGACACAGGCTAATCCTTAGTCCCCTTCCGCTGAGCTCATTTGCTTCGTTTCCATGGTGATTTAGTGTGTACCGTACTAAATTTCATAATTCGCTAGCTACTGGAAACGAAAAAGCTCACTGCAGTATCGTGTGATCAAAGATGACTGCCTTTCCTAACAACTAATCATTAAAATTTGTCATATTTGAATCAATTACAGTCTTTCCTTTGTTTGCCTCTTGTTTTCAATTAAGTTGCCGCGCCATTTTAAATGATGTTTTAATAAAAAATTCGGTGATCCCTCTCTTAACTTGAAACGTTGAGTTATGGCTCTTAAATGCTGATTACAAACGCATTCGCTGGATTAAAAATTTACTTGCAATATGTAGGTAGTGAGGAGTACATTTACGCAGCTTCTAGGTTTTTCTACAGATACTTCACGCATAAATATCCTGTAGATATAGGCATTTATTCGTTAAATAATATATAAATGTACAGTTTTTCCCCATTTCTATTAATATCTTCACTTCTCGAGTCAATGACTTTAAATGGTAATTACTGGTCACCAATGGAATCCTTCCTCACTCCCTGACCAAGAAAATTTAGTGAACGATGTTCACGTCCAGAGCTTAATCTCAGGAATTCGACTCTTGAGACGCGGGAACCCATATCGTAGTTGCAGCTCCAGTTCAAGTACTGGTTTAGACAAAAGCGACGTTTCCGAGTAGTCACTCCGTTTTCAAGGCGACGTTAAAATGTAGGGAAAAGTGATGGGAAACTCGATTACTTCAATGTGTTGTATTTTTTCGACTAATGGTAGGACACCTGAAGCTTAAGTAGATTTTGAACTATTACCACTCACGTGTCTGCACCTTAAACCAAAGGTGCAAACGACATCAATTTTTCCGTCTTCTTTTTGCGTTCGACAAAGGAGATATAATATAGACTTAAATGCGTAATTTCATGGGACTTACGGAGGATACCAAGAGGGTATGAATTGTTTAATCTCTGACGAATACTAGCAGCGTCAAAAACGAATGACATCATCACAAAGCCAAGTGCGGTCTGGCGAAAGGGAGAGAGTGTTTGAATTCGATACGAACTCGATAAGTGACACAGTGCAGTGATAAGTGGTAAATTTTGCCTTTTAATATGTTGACTTATAAAAAATGGAGTTATCTCCTACAGAAGTATGTTCGACTCCCGTTGTTAAACTGCAGTTTGGGGCTTTGATCTTCGACAAAAAACTATAGCTGTGTCATCAAAACGGATGAATGTGAACTCCTACGAAATAATTTTACTCTCATGTCCATATTTTTACTTAGCCCATTAAGTTGCACAGTTTGATTTGTGTTCAGAAAACTAGGTCATCGAGATCACCTTGCTGTGTAACTCGGAAATTGGCCCTGACTCGTCCTCAGAAAACTAACACGCGGAGTCATGTAAGTGGCAGATTTTTTTGGAAGACAACTGCATCAAATTGCCTTCACTTCACCCTGGTCTTGTCAAACATGGTTCAAATTTATTGTTCCACTGATACTATTGCAAGATTTCTATGTACTTCACTAGAAATAGCAGATTGTTTTAGAGTACAAATGTATTAATTTACCTCCATTTCCCTTTTCTCTTTTGTTCCGGTACTCCCGGCCTTCTCACTAAAAATATCTCATCGAACGTGTTTACTATTCTTTGATTGCCATTGGCTTTTAGCCTGTTTATATTTTTCTTTGCCTAGGAACTACATCTGTGTTAAGGTTCGTTAGATTTAGCTCAATCGCTATGCCGAACACTCCTCTGTAAAACTTGTTGGTTGCACATTTTCATACAACAGCCCTTCCAAGTTGACGTAGTCCTAAGAAGAATAGAAAGCGACCATTTAAAACAAATACAAGAAAAATAACTAGATGAGAAGCCACGATATTGTCAAATTATAATGGCTTTGAGAGAGCAGAAAATTGATTTTAATTTAAACGTACAGATCTGACGAGATATCTCACACATCAATGGACCAAGGCTCTTTAATCAAATATTTCAGTCCTGACCTGTTCTTCATCCCTGGTCATGCTGTGTATTCGTGACCGTAGACACTCAAAGTCTGGTCTCTTTAAGGGATCAGTCTTCCAGCATTCCATCATGATTTTGAACCTGTTTGAAAGAAAAATAATAATAATGATGATGATAATAATAATAATAATAATAATAATAATAATAATAAGAGTTTATTGTGAATATACACTTAGCTAACTTAACTTATGACGTCCTTTCGATCTTCCGCATATTTTTCATGTAAAGATTTTCCTTAATGGATTTGTTTCAACGTGTAGTACACATGTGCAATATATAGGCCTACATCTTGTTACAGCGTGGCTTAATAAGACTTAAGCCCCCAAACTATTCACAAACCAGCACAAGGCGGGTATATAATAGATACAGCGAGGCAGGTATATACTTCCATTTACTTTAGGTTCTTTTTGGTTTCTGGCCCCATCAGCCGAGCTTCCTTAAACGTGCTTTCATAGACAGGTACTTAAAAATGAGCACGAAACAGGGAAAGGTAGTCATATAACATGCTAAAACTAGACATAATATCAATGTTGTCTCTCACTACATAACAACATTAGATGGCAAAACTGCCGATAATCTCGAATCAAGGAGTAACATTTCCCTTTTAAACCAGGGTTTGTCACAACTTTTCTATCCGCTGTCCCAGCTTTCAAATGTCAAAGTGTATCGATCGATCGTGTCTCGCTCGGCTCGTTCTTGACTTAAATAATAATCTCTGTATAAGCACTCGGCTATAGTGTATTAGAGAAAAAAGCAAAGGAAATTTGAGCATCATTGCTTTTGTTGCCTAAAAATAGTGACTGTCTACTTTACGATAATAATTACTTACAGTTTTGCACTGACAAATTTTGGGCGCGGCATCCTGTACTCGTTCTTCAACATGGCTGGGATATCTCTCATATACACCCCTGGAAACGGGTCACCACCGATTAAGTGTTTACAGAAAATTTAAAAAGTAATCCTTATTAGAAAAAGAGTACCTAAAACATCATAGTGAATCTTAAGAAGCGTTATTCGACTGACGACATGCACAGGCAATAGTATGTGAAAACCCCATGACAGAAACAAGCGTTGTTTACTGAATACGGAATGTCAGGAAAGAGTTTCCTTTGAGAGCGATTTTGGGATCCCAGGACCTTATCGCTGTATTCCTTTTTTTTTTTTGTTTTTTTTTTTCTGTTATTATCTCTTCTGTTATTTTTTGCCTGATCGCTAACAACTTCACATAACGAGTACGTCCTAAGGAAATACTTGAAAATCACAGAGCCGCTTGCATCTATGCATTTAGCAAGCTCAAATTTTAACTCACCGACAGTGAAGATCTCGTACATGACCACACCAAAGCTCCACCTAAATTTATATAATAATAGAAACGCGAGCCTATTCAAATGTTTTGCTTCATTTGAATGATAAAAACACTTTGTTTGCTGAAGTTAACACTAATCAGTTAAAAACTGATAAAATTATGGCCTTCCAGTTTAAACAAATTGAAAATAAACATTAATCAGATAAAAGTTCGGAAAAATTGAAGATGGCTTAGAACGCAATTTTGTGAAAGAACGGCTCTGGTTTAAATTACCGGCCCATAATGTTTAAGAGCCCCAACTGACAGGAGGCCAATTTAACTGGAGGGGGGGCAACAAAGACGAAATCCAGTGAGAAGCAGGATGGAGAGCTTGAACCTGGGAACAGTGCCTTAGCTTTACCCTTTAACTTTCATGAGTGATCGAGACACAATTTCTCCTTACAATATCGCAATACTAGCAGACAAGTCACGAGAATAAAGAAAATTATCAATAAAGGGATTTTTATTTGATCCAATGCCAGATTCTCCAAAGTAACATCATAAGAATTGAATTACAAAGAGTAAGGGGAATTTCTGATGAGATCTTGGGAGTAAGGGGGTTAACGAAGCTTAGCCAGTCAGTTAAATGACAATATCAAGTCCTTTCGGTTGTCCATTCTTGTCTTGGAAAAGTATATTTCCGGAGCTGAACATCAGAAGCTGATAAAAGCGGTTTGAAAGAGAACTAAGAGAAAATTGCATTGAATATAATTTCGTTGATCTCAATGAATCGTGCCAAAACTAGTCAACCAAAATTATTTGATAACACAAAATGTAAAACAGTAACAAAAAAAGGGGTTGATTCTCTTATCGTTTTACTTCTTAACTGAGATTCCCACAATCCAGACCATCGTCATGTGTTCAAACGCAAAATATGAAAGAATTGGTCCATGCTTAACGTGCGTATATCGAGTTCTGGATGCACGCTGGAAGTTTGGAGCGTACGAGAGAAGCGTAATTCTAACTTCCCGCGTGCAACCGTAACTCGATATACGCAAAGCTGAAGCATGAACCAATTCTTTCATAAAATGGTATGCAAACACAAATCGCACTCGAAATAAAAGAGACCTCACTACAACTGTATTAGGTCCACTAGGTAACTGTCAGCTGTTCTACCCAAAAACTATGGATACATTACCCGGCAAAAACGACCGAGAAATATTTACTCAAATAATTGTAAATTTTCTGCTCAGAAGGCGAAAAACGAACGAAATTCTTACAAGCGCGATATCGCGCAGAAGATTCAGCATGCTTGAATTGTTGTTTACCAGAACTCACGGCCATAAAATTGTATAGGTTTGTGTTGAAAATTTTGAAAATTTTAAAATTGCACGGTTCTAAAAATTAAATATTCTATTGGAAAATACTTTTAAGAAATATCGACACATATAAATATATCAATCGTTCAAAATTCGAAACGAAAAACTTTCAAAACTTTTTGCATTTACGAGACCCGGGTGGAAGATTTTCCTGCTTTAATGGTTGTTTACCTGAATTTAGGATCAGAAAATTGCGTAGCTTTGTGTGGAAAATTCTGAACTCCTTCAAAACAAAATCTTCTTTTAAACAACACTTTTGGGACACATCAAAACTTCAAAATAATATTTACCGTTCTAATGCAGAGTCCCTAACGTCGCAAAGGTTCAGTTTAAGTCACAAAACCCAATTTTATTTTCGGTCATAATTCCCATCGCGTTTAAGAATTAAGTTTCGTCAACTCAGAAACTAATTTCGTCGCTTGAAACATTTTGAGCTTCCTAAGGTCTATCTCAATCGGGATAGAACAGAAAAAAAGTCTTGAAAATTTGGAACTTCGCTGCTAAACTGAACGGGAAGTTTCAGCCGAAGTAAAACCGAACATGTCATCTTATGGATGCATAGCCATTGCGAAATTAAGAGTTTTTACCACGGTGGCTTTTTAGCAATTTGATAGGACTTGCACGCACGCTGCTATGATTTTGATTATTTCAGGGAATTTCACAATATGTTCTCGTGATATTTGGGCGAATGATTATGTACAAAACAAACTCACACGTCACTCCGTGTCGTATATGCACCACTTCCAAATAGAGCCTCGGGAGCCGTCCATTTAATTGGAAGACGGCCCTAAAACCAAAGATCACAATAATATAATCATGAGTGAGTTTAAACACTTTCTCTCCATATTGTATTTCGAAACTGAAAGTTATCGTTTATGTTATATTAAATTGCCCTATCGCAAACGTTCACACTTTGCAGTTGCGTGGTTTTCGAAAAAATGATGAGCAGGTTAATTTCACGTGGGCTGTTTAGTAACTTCTAACAACTGTGCTTTTTTTTTTACAAGTACACTCTTTTAAATAAAACGGCTCAGATACAAGTTATTTCCAAATATGATGTGAAGAATTACCTCGTGGGTTCGAACATATATATCCTCTGCCCAAACATCTCTGGCCATTCCAAAATCTGTGATTTTGCAAACGTCTTCGTCACCAACCAAAACATTTCTCGCGGCTAAGTCGCGATGAATGATCTAGTGACGAAATATAGCTATAAATTGACTTTCGAACTACTTGGGTTAACATAGATATTCATATCTATACTTCTGTCCTGATACTTAAGAAAATCAACATTAGAATAGTAATAATTATAACGTATTTATCAGAAGGGCCTTAATGTCCCAGAGTTAGCAAGATTGGTGAGGGTAATGAAATCTTGGAACACACAAACTTCTCCAACACATCCTGTGAGCAAAGTAGCAGCGAGTTAGTCGCAGATTAAATTTTTGAATTGTTGTAACAATGCTCTCCTGCTTTCGTATAGAAACACAACAGGTGACTTTGTAACCTTTTTCTTCGACAAGTAGTCCATTCCATCACTGATCTGCCAAGCAAACCGAAGTAGTTGCTTGGAAGTGAGGCTGGTGCGGGGCTCTACCGAGGGATCACTGTAGTAGTTATCTCGAACTCCTCGGCTCTTCCTCAGGTACCCAAGCAAGTCACCATACTGTGCATACTCGACAACTACGAGTGGCCGGGCTGAAATACGAGAAATTTCATCTTTAACTATAAGTGGCCTTCAATTAACAATATATTCTGGTTATCAGCTATTTCTCGATTTATTCACTAGACACTTGAGTTAGCTGATCATGTTCATGACTGACTGGATTTCCTTTAGAAGTCTTTAACAAGTGTCGCAAAGTAAACTAATTATGAAGATGATGTTGATTATATAGTCCATTTGTCCAAATAAATTTTCTCCTATGCGTTTACAACACTCTTCAGAGGACTTTGGTTAGACTCAGGAGCTTCTTTATCAGCTGTGCGAGCTGTAAGCAACTTTGCAGACCCCCTTATCTAAGAATATTTGGAAACAAGGCCTTTCCACTATGTAATTTACACACAGTAGTTCAAGGCGTGCTGAGATCATTGCATAATCTCAGCACACCTAGTTACAAACTGTAACTGACGCATATACATGCAAGGACGACGTAACGATGAAGCAAGACTCGTGCACCCCGGCAACACTTCCACAGATGACATTGACAGCAAAGATGCCACTACCTCAAGCTCACCTTCAGTAGTAACACAACCGTAAAGGCGGATGACGTGAGGATGAGGATCTAGGTGTTTAAGGAGTGACATCTCTGACAACAGGTCTGCCTTCTCTTTTTCTGAAGCATCATCTTTGTAAATACCAACAAACCAAAATTCCATTTAAATCAGAATTTAATCAACATTAAAATGACCAATTCTATAAAATCTAACTTCTCTCCAGCGCCACACTGATCATTTCATCAAATGTTTACGACATTGCTCGGATCAAAGCTTGATGGTTTTAAGTGTACATGTATTTCTTGTATTAGAGTCTTTTTTTATTAGTTCCCAAGTGTACAAAAGGTCTTTTTTAGTGGAAAATAAGGTGAAATGTAACCTTGAACGCTCTTCACTGCTACCACGGTCCATCCTGGTTTTCCCGGCAAATCAAACGCTAAGCCTCGTGACACCACGCCAAATGCGCCACGCCCAATAACCTTCTCCACATTCAGCCTTGCTCACGGTATTTCCCATTCAGGGTCACCCGATGAGGATACGTTGCAAGCTCCATTTGGAAAAAACTCGTTGCATGTGACTTGCGATCTCAAGGACACCCTGGTAATAGATAACGTCAGAGCTTAGGCTATACTCAGCCATATTGGTGGGGGAAGGGGGAGAGTGAGGAGTGGCAGAGATGACGGGAAAAATAACTGGAGTTAGACACAAACGGCACTAGAAAAACATTCGACTAAAGAGAATTAGGTCGGTTTGCTTTTTAGTCTATGTTGTTAGTCATTATTTTTAAAAGTATTCATTCTGCGAAAACCTCTTGCCTCCTGTTTGATAGGGAGTGATAATTCATTCAGGAATTAATAAATACATACATTTGGAGCTCATCGGCTTCTTCACCTGAAATGGCAAAATTAATTCACGTTACTCACAGCATCATTAATTAACAGCGTATAAACCTATAAGACAATGTATGTCAAAATCATTTATAAGGTTAGTTTTTAACCAGATATTTACTCACGTGTTCGCTGATTTGTCTGTCCTCTGGATCTCTTAGCCATATATCGTTTGATGAAGAGAGCAAAGATCGCGATCACCGCTAAGCCCGCTGTTATAGACAGGTACTTGGTGAGTGACTCTCTGCCATCTGTTTTCGAGAGAATAGTTCTTCTAAATCACTCATAATCTAATTTAATCGGCAATTAAGGACATTGAAAATACAGGTTCTAACAAAACCCAAGGAAACTTAGAAAACTGAAATATTTCTTTACTCCCTAAAATTTGGAATTTTCTCTCAGTTAGCACAGTCTGCCCTATGAAATGGCCCCAAAGTTGATCCAATGCGTCTTCCCGCCAGAAAAAAACTGGAATTTTTCATCACAAGGCATATCTCCTTGATGTAAAACGATGTTATGTATTGCTATGTCGTGCATAATATAACGACGGAAAATTCCAAATTATAATTTCTGAAGGGCTCAACGATATAATCTAAATAACGTTCAAGCTCGTGCGAAAATGTTCACATATAGGCGGTCAAATTGAGCGCGCAGTATGCAGAATTTAAGCTAAGTAACTGTTTTCAAAAGAATTCCGAATACAAGAGAGTAATATTCATGAACTTTTCTCCTGAGGAACTAACCTGCATTGACATTTTTGGAGGCACTTGTTTCAGGTTCTTCGTGTAACTCTGGGTGTTTTCTGATACCTGTGGGATATTTCACGATTTATCATAGTTTTGACCAGTAAAAGACATGATTATCAACTAGGCTCAGTCATAATAATTACAGTCCACTTTCTAAGCGTTAATTCCGTGCGCATGCATTCTATGTTCCTCGTTATTTGTGGATTCGTGTAACTAACCGAGTTTCTATCCGCATAATGATCTTTGAGGTCTCCTGGGTTGCAAGGCTTTGGTAACTGCTCTAACTCAAAATAGATATCGTGACCAGGCTGTTATTACACTTACCCTTTTCGTGCAACGTGAACGTCACCGAGTCAATCGCTATCTTATTGCTTGCTAAACATATGTAACTTGTAAAGTCCCTATCATTTATGGGAGTGACTATCAAGGAACTTGAGTTTGAGGTATGTGAAAAGCCTTGCGTAATCTCTCCATCGTGCGTGTGCCAAGTGAAAGTCGGGGAAGGATTTGCATCGGCTGTACATTTAAGCCTGGTTGAATTTCCTCTTGTTAGCTCCAAAGCCACTTTTTTATTAGGGTTGATTATTTTCGGTGCATCTGAAAGAAGGAAAACTGTTTGGACAAAAATTTACACAAGGGTAAACACTCCTCGGGCTTAATCGGTTCTTCTATGGCCTAGTGTGAAATTTTTACATCAAATAGTTCCTGGTATGTTTCAAAAGTGCATTAATTTTATGGGAAAATCTATGGATGGATAGCGGGATTCTCTTGTTAGAAAATAGAGGCTTCACTTTAAACTAGCAACCGATGAGTTGGGCACACTTCAAAATACTCACATAGAACATCAACAGCAGTAAAAGACGGGCTGTGATCTCCGAATTGGGACATTGAAACACACATATAGCTTCCAGCTTGTGATTTATTTATACTTTGAATGAAGAGGAATCTGTTTCGTCCTTTCTCGATGAGTCGGTTGTCTTTCAGCCACATGACAGATGTACTTTCCGTCCTCATTCTGGCACGGCAAGTGATGTTCAGTGGTTCTCCTTCCTTAATCTCGAGGGTTATATTTTCAGGTTCTGCATGACAAAGAATGTTTATGACCTCAAGCGTCTGCATCAGACACGGTTGCACCGTTTCTATCATTAGGAACATCTATAACCCCTTCTAAACTTATGTCAGGCTAACTCCTCACAAAAAGGCTCGCTAACTCATTCTGCGCGTCAATCAACTGACTCCATCACTAACATTTACGGTCGTGATTTGAGCATATGGAGTTGTACATTTTCAGGATAGCCTGTCTAATAACAAAAAAAATTATAAGCGTTGAACATCGATCGGTTAACGGTTAACGGTTATCTATGTATTCTAAGGAAGGGGAGAAAAGAGAGGGATTACCTGGTGGTCTCGTTGGTGATGGAGGTGGATCCTGTGAGGGCAGAAATGTTGTTCTTAAGTCTAATTACAAGACTTCACAAAGTGGCTATCCGCCTGTGAAAACTCTAAAAAACATAGCATTGAAGCAAACCTGGGAAAACTCGTATACTTCACAACCATTCACCACTGCCAGTGGTGGAAATTAACCTTGCCGCTTTGCAGCTCGGTAAATATCCATCGCAAGCCACCGACACTGAGGTGAGTATTTGCTTTAGTATGTACTAAAACATTGAGACAGTATGGCACAGAAAAAGTTCTTAATCGATTATTCCTACAACGATTCCTGCTGCAATTCCTGCGCGCGTTGCTTGGAGGTAAACGTTATCAATAATCACGATAGAGGAGATGAAAAGTGGTGGATATTTACCGAGCCACGAAGCAGTGAGGTAAATATTCACTTCTTTTACCGACTCTGAGGTAAATTTATTATTCACTTCCGAAACAGCCAATCAGCTCGATTCACTCGATTAGCAATTTTTCCACGAGCGCGCGCTGGATATGAGACGATAAATAGCCAACAAGGCGCATTGCGTCGAGTTGTCTGTAGCCAATCTCGTATCCAAAAAGCGCGAATGGGAAAATTGTTTTATTAAATTTCATGAAATCCTGAACGTTTGGATGTTTGGAGCATTTATTCTGCTCTACAACAGTTGACACAGCGTTTCCATATATGGTGACTAGGAATATGAGCTGACAACCGGAGTCGAGTGAACCAATCAGAACACTAGAAAAGCAATCTTCGGAGTTGAAATTTTGATAAAAAAGGGCATTCGGAGTATGAGTAGCCAAAAAGGACGTGCCTTCAAAGCTATCCACTCTATTAGTAAATACTAACCTCGATTATGTTTCGATCACAAAATCATATATAATCATATATGTAAATGTATTTGACTGAATTTGCATGATATTTCTCTTTCCGAAGAAGCTAATGACTACATTGAGCTGAGCGTAATGAATGATGGAAACTGCCTAAGCTTACCTGAAAGGAGAAGAGATTTTTGATGAAACAGACATCATTGATAATGTAAAAGAAGTGATTATAGCTCGCGCGTTTTACCTGACAAAGTTCTTCTCTTCCAGTTTATCTAATGCGCAAATGACCATTTCTCGAACTGTGGAGTACTCTTTTAGAAAGTTACAGATTTTTTTGGAAAAGAAATTTTTTCTTACCTGAACGAATAGTGTAAACCCACTTTCTTTTAAATTACGGCAACGATCAATGCAGAACCTGATCCCATAATCGGAAGAATCTTTTAATTGAACGTTCAGAAGTTGGAAAGCCACAAAGCCACGGGCCAAGTCTCCCACCCACTGTAAACGCCTTGTGATTAAGGCCTCTGTATATTTTTTCACTGATTCGCTTCCATTTGATTCTCGAATAACTGTTACCCAGTGGTAACCTGAAATACTTTCGCCTTCTTTTCTCCAGTGAGCAAAGATGACTGTCGGTTGCTTTGATTTCTCCTCCAAAGTGAGGTTAAAATTCCAAGTAAATGTTTGGTTGGATCCAGTGAAGGAAATTGTCGTTTCATTTGGTTCAGTGATTATTTCTAAGCCACTTATTTCATTCCAACCTAAAACACCAATTAATCAAGTTTTTCATGCACTTGGAAGAACCCTTCGCCAAACGAAACAACAAAAACAACAAAAACAAAAGCTGAGGGAAAAAGCAGGGATAAAGAGGGAAATATGAACTCGATGGTAAAAGTTCTGTCAACTTAAAAGCATTAACTCAGAATGATGACATCTGAGTGCTTTGTGGTTCTACCTTTAAATATGCTCCATCCTGATTGATAATCGCAAGAGAGCAGAATATTGGGCCAATATCTGCTTTCTTATCACGGGTGAAAACCAAAATTAGTTTGGCGTGTTAAATGAAGGCAACTATCCAGAATTGTTATCAAAAGGGATCGAAAACTAAAATGATTGGTTATGCGGGTGGGTATATTGAACGAACATTGTTCATGAAACCATTTCTCTTTGTCTTTTCTTGCTTATTTTTTAAAAGGTTACAATGTTCTTGCAATCCCGAGGGTATTTTCTAACAGATTAGAACATTAACTTAACCTTGTTATTTTCAGTTTTAACGGGAACAGTTCCACTAGAATTAGACCCTGGAAACAGAGTGTCCTACGACCGAGAGAAAGGATTGAAAGGAGAGTCCTGTCACTCGGCAGTTCAATTTAAAAGCATAAACATTGTGAATGTTCTCATTACCCTTCAAGTCACCGACCGCAAGCCATCGAAAACGAAACTATTGTATAGGAATAATGCTAAAAATAACGATCAAACTTTCTTGAAAAAAACGAGGACAAATGCGTTTATGAACTTCGGAATACCAAATGTGTGGTCGAAATTTGATTTGTCCCTGTGCGGCTGTCGATTATAAGTTCTTGCCTGTTCATCTCTCCAATGTTCATCTGGCTTGTGTTTTCAAAAAATAATTTTATTTTGATAGAGTAAGTGCTGGCGAGTTCTAAAATCTCTAGTCAAAGAATGGCATTTCATTCAATTTTTTCATAAACGATCTACAGATACTGACAGGAGATCGAAAATGCTTAGTATGAAAAGGACAACAACTCTCATCAACAAAGGGTGCAGAGGACAAATCGCAAAGGAGCTGCGTGTTACGGGCCCCACGGGATGATTGACTGAAGTAAGCAAGTTGGAAAGGCGGTTTTGGCGGTCAAAGAGGCAACGACGGATAACGATATTGCCATAACCCAAAGACGGAAGCTCAAATCTTTCGTCATAACCGAAAACGGAATTTCAAGGGTCGACGTAAAGCCAGGTTTCATCAATTTCCGAATAAAAATATTTGGGGAGTTGCACTTTGTTTGTATCAAACCTTTTCTGTTTCCATAAAATCTGATTACCAGTTTGTTTGTTTGTTTGTTTGTTTTTGTCTTTTTTTTTAAAATTGATCTGCAAATTAGGAAACGTGGCCATTGATTTAACATATAGATGCTGAGCGGCAGACCAATGGTGGTTTTGAATTATTTTTTTTATCTCGCACCCAGTTCAAACTCTTCTTTTTCATCAATTTCTTGCGATCCTCTTTTTTCTTTGCCCGAAAATTCACGAAGCAATGTCATCGAGTCACTCAAGACCGAGCTGAACTCTAATACACATAGTTAACATTCAATTAAGACGATATTTCGTTCTCAACGAGAAAAAATGCAGTTTTAGGGAAATGTTTTGATTTTTTTCACTAGGGAAATTATCCTATATTTTTCTAGCCAATCGCTCGTTGGAAGCCACTAGTTTTATTCCAACCAGTAGAGCAAAATGATGTTCGACATTCGGAACACAACTTAAAAGGAGAGAATTGAGAAATTTGCCTCTGTTAGAGTCCAAAGCAGCGAGGAAGCCGTAGGCAACATCAGCGAGCAAAAATAGATTGAAAAAACAAACAAACAAAAAAAGTAGAAAAAGAACGTTCATGGACACTGGAGTCACTGGAATATTAGGGGCCTTAAGCAGTGAGGACGGCAACGCCAAGGAAGACTTCGATTAAAAAATGAATTTTTGCCTTCAATCAGAATTTCAAAAATGGCTGCATTTGTTCACGGTCTCATATGGCGCCACACCTCAACTTCAGCATAACGTATAAAAGAAACGTTGAGCTCCAGACGGAAATTAAAATAATTTCCGTCGTGGTCTCGTGGCAGGCGACGCAAATTGTGGTGATTTCACGTTGTTGTTTTACAGAGGACGGCTAAGAAATGTACAAAGTTTTAAAACTCACGTGCTGCGCTATGGTTCATACAATTAGATCTTTTGTTTTTCCATGTCCTCGTTGCCGTCGCCGTCGTGGTTTGCTTAAGGTCCCTAATTTGTATGAGGTTGCGGCTATCGGACGCAATTAACTGTTTTGGCCGATTTATGTCCTAAGTTGATGTTTATTTACATAAATTCAATGCGATACCATAGTGGCGTGTGCTATAAAGCATGAAAAACATTATAAACACCATGATAGAGTTTATACTGACTAGCTCTTTAAACTTGAAGTCAAACAATAGTAATTTTAACTTTTGTTGTATACTCACAGCTCATCCAAAGAAAAGTGGTTAGAATAAGGATTACCACCGCCATCTTTAGCTGATAAAGGCTTGGCCCGAATATCCTTCTCAGTTTGTTAGAACAAAGGCTCCAGACGGATAAGTACGCAAGGCAAGGATTGTATGATGGCCTAATCGGGAACTCTCCCTCCCTGAGGTGGTCGCGTAACTCTATTGTTCTAGCCGAGAGCGGATGTTTAAAACTGTGCAATAATTGAAAGCAAAATTTCAAAGTTTGAAAAAATGCCAATTTGGATCAATTTCAAATAAAACATATGCTAATCATGAGTCACAATTGCATTATAGGTTTCGAACGTGGCCGATGCAGAAAATCATGGATTGTCTTAAAAACTTCAGTCACTCCCTTCTTTGCTGCAAAAGCAGCGACTGCAACAATATAGCTCACGGAATTCTATCTTGCTACAAGTTACAAGATGTACTCAGTTAGTTCACAGACAAAATATGGAAACTTCAGCTGAAATTTTTTTCATACCAGCGTGATCTGAGGAGACCCTTCTCTTCGACCTTAATTTGCATATTAAAAATTCGCTACTTTGTACGAAAGAATTCTCAAAATTCAGGCGTTGATGGGGCTGAAAAAGCATATCAGTGCATAGTTTATACACCAATGAGGTCAAGGATTGTCTCAAACCCGCGGTTATAGCTTCTATCCACCAACTTCTTAAAACAACGCAAATCCATGTGTTTGTTCAATTGCGCTCGTGTCAAGGTCAGTTGCATGATTCTGAAAATTGACCAAGATCTCCTTTTGACCGTTCAAACTTCGTTCGTTTCTCTTTTACGTTGAGAATTTTAGGTTTTCATAGAAACTGAATGGGGAATAGATGCCGAGTTGTCCTAGAACGTTGCGTAAACGTGATCGGTCGTAACGCTCGCGCGCTTGTGTGACTTACAAAGTAGACAACGGTGATCAGAAGGCGCTTTCTCGATAATTTACGTTGAAATACAGGTCACGAATTACTTACAGTGTGGAGAAGGTCAAAATTAAAGAATAAAATTTGGCACTCTGGTCATAACAGACATATCGCGTTGCTTAAAAGGACACAAAAACAAGTTGAATAGGTTACAGTGTTTATAGTTACAAAACAACACGCATACACTCTGAAACAATTCTTGCAGTTTCTCCCGATATTTAATACACGGAACCCGATGAACTAGCTCTCCTTTTTGAAAATTTGTTTCCATCATTAATTATGTTATGCTCTTATCGACCACAACGGTTTTGAGCGACAAACTCGTCATTTCCCTGCGATCAAATTCAACTGGACAAACCCGGCTTGATATACTGCGTGACGTGCTGTGCAAATTTTTCCCCTTGCCATATGGCCAGTTTCGCGGGTTCTACAAATTGAAACCAAAATTAGTTGATATAACGAATTAGTATCAAAAGTTATTAAAATAGAATGAAAAATTTTACATTTTAATGAGAATTTACTTGATTCATGGAAAGCAAAGATTGGAGTGGCTTTGGGTATTTCAGCCCCGATTTCTTTCCTGGAATGCCGGTATCACAGCGGATTTGAACCCCCCGCGGATTTTCGACCCCCCGGATATGGACCCCCCTTCGCAGATTTGGACCCCCTACCAAACTTTCCTTTTAAGCATCGTTTGTATCATGTTTGATAACTAATTCTAGTTGCAAGCTTTTTGTCGATCTTCTTTTCAATCACAACACAACATTCCTCAAAAAAGGTAGAGAAAAACAGCCATTTCGTTCCAATTCTGCCGCATTTATTATTGCGAGTCGTACGGTATACGCAAGAATTAGATGCGAACGAACTACTGCATTCGAACTACTGAAGTTGTTACAGTAAATCTTTGCTTCTTCTAATGAGAATCAATATTGATACGAAACGTCATAACAATAGTGGAGACTATTGCGTCCCGTCACAAAAATAACTCAGTCTGATTTTCTATTTAAATAACCTTAAACAGTCAGTCTGAACAAGAACGAAGTAATTACTCCTACTACAAGTCGTTCGTAAAGCCTATGATAAGTAAAAATGTTCTATTCTGAACTATAAGAACACTCAGCTTATTTCAGATGCAAATCAACTTTAATGTCTACGTTTTAACAAAAGTGGAGACTATTACATCGAACTCAATCTTATTCTCTAATTTTAACGATTAGTAACCGTTGAGGGATCCAAAATAACACCTTAACAGTTACGAAGACGTCTAGAGTCTGGCGGTCTACAGACAATGCAGAACCTCTCGCCCTCCGGGGCAGTCTTAAATACCTCGCAGCTCATGTGAAACCATTTCCTCGCACGACTCGCTCTGTGCCATGTCGTCCCAACACTCGGGTATTGAACAATAACAAAAGAAATTAGTGTCACAGGTTTGTCTCTTATTGAATCTAGCGGTGTTCGACTATCACGGAAAAGGTTCAAAAACGACCTTTCTCCAAACATTAAACTAAATGCTTGCCCATTTTCCCTGGGTCAAAAGAAACATCCGATGGGTCATTTCCGGCTGCCAGTTCGTATGCATTGGCAATACGCATGTTTTGAATTAAAAGCATACTTCTCTATTAAAAACGTTAAGGATGATGTTTTCACTCAGTTTTGTTGGGGGGTCCAAATCCGCGCAGGGGGTCCAAATCCGCTAGGACACCGGGACGACGTATCGAGTCATTTGAAGTACTACCACCTATCCAGCGAAATCCTCGATTACAAGTTATTTTTGTTTCGTTCCGGTCATTTTGACCACGATATGGAAAAAAATATAAAAGTTGTTGGTATGTTCTTAACATCCGAACACTTTAAGAAACATTGGAAATGCGGTGAAAGTACTTGTTAAAAGCCACAGCCCAAGGGAAAATATGAGGCAGTGAAAGAAAGCAATACTGACTGGAGATGTTTTCGAAGTTTTCGGAATTAAAGTTGTAGGCGGATCACATGGGTAACATATTTGCAATTTCTCGGGAGTGAATGCAATTAAATTAAAGTTGAAATAAGAAATAAATGATAAATTAAATTTGGAGAACTCGGAAAAAATCCGAGCCCCAGATGGGATTTGAACCCACGACCCTCCGTGATCTAGTCGGATGCTCTAACCACTGAGCTACTGGAGACTCTATGGTGAGCAAGGGTCAATTTATGGGTCTTGACTGGACTCCGACTAGATCACGGAGGGTCGTGGGTTCAAATCCCATCTGGGGCTCGGATTTTTTCCGAGTTCTCCAAATTTAATTTATCATTTATTTCTTATTTCAACTTTAATTTACTCACTTTGGAGGTTGGTTGGTTGCATCTTGATATGCCTTAATGTGACAGCGCGATGCTGTTAGTGAGTTCGTATCTTGTTATGCTTTAATGTGACAGCGCGATGCTGTTAGTGAGTTCGCACTAATTACTTGGCTGTGTAACCGCGTGATGCGGTTCCAGTCAAGACCCATAAATTGACCCTTGCTCACCATAGAGTCTCCAGTAGCTCAGTGGTTAGAGCATCCGACTAGATCACGGAGGGTCGTGGGTTCAAATCCCATCTGGGGCTCGGATTTTTTCCGAGTTCTCCAAATTTAATTTATCGTGAATGCAATTATTTAACTAAAAAATTGATTCGTAAGTGCCTATCTGGGCTATCCGCACCAGCAGACAAAACCAGAATTCACTGTACAAAATGAAAGGACAAATTGTGTCATGACGAATTTTTGTCTCGATTTTTGCATCCGCTTAAAGTTTCAAAATTGTCAAATTTCGTCAGCGCTTGATCTGCTCATGACTCATGACTCAAAACTAACATAGTTTTCCAATGGACTCAAACTCCAGTTTCAGGATTCATCATACGTCGTTTCAAAGTTGTAAAATTCACGAGTTTCGCGACGAAAGAAAGTTAATGTCTACCAGGTAAATTTTAGTGAGTTCAATAACAAGCTGGTGGCAGCTTTTACGACGAATAGCGTTGAAAACTCAGTCTCCTTTCACTGCCTCACATTCCTCTTTTTGCTACAGAATACTTTTATCACACTTCTCAGGTGTTCTGATGTTTAGAACATACCAACAACTGTTAAATTTTCTCCAGATCAGGGCTGAAATACCCAAAGCAACTCCAATCTTTGCTTCCCATGAATAAAATAAACATTTTAAAAAATAAAATTCTCATTAAAATGTAAAATTTTTCAGTCTATTATTAATAACTTTCGATTCTAATTCGATATATTAACTAAATTTTGGTTTCAACTTGAAGAGCCCGCGAAACAGGTTGTAAGACAAAGAGAAAAATTTGCACAATCACGTCACGCAATACATCAAGCTGGGTTTGTCCAGTTGATTTTGATGGTCGCAGGGAAATGTCGAGTTTGTCGCTCAAAAACCGTTGTGGTCTATAAGAGCATAACATCATTAATGACGGGCACAAATTTGCAGAAAGGAGGGCAAGGTCATCGGGTTCTGTGTACTAAATCTCGGGAGAAACTGCAAGAATTGTTTCAGTGTATGCGTGTTGTTTTGTAATTATAAACACTGTAACCTATTTTAACTTGTTTTTGTGTCCTTTTAAGAAACGTGACATGTCTGTTATGACCAGAGTGCCAAATTTTATTCTTCAATTTTGATCTTCTCCACACTGTGCGTAATTCATGACCTGTATTTCAACGTAAATTATCGAGAAGGCGCCTTCTGATCACCGTTGTCTACTTTGTAAGTCACACAAGCGCGAGCGTTACGACCGATCTCGTTTACGCAACGTTCTAGGACAACTCGGCATCTATTCTCCATTTAGTTGCTATGAAAACCTAAAATCCTCAACGTAAAAGATAAACGAACGAAGTTTGAACGGTCAAAAGGAGATCTTGGTCAATTTTCAGAATCATGCAACTGACCTTGACACGAGCGCAATTGAACAAACACATGGATTTGTGTTGTTTTAAGAAGTTGGTAGATGGAAGCTATAACCGCGGGTTTGAGACAATCCTTGACCTCATTGGTGTATAAACTATGCACTGATATGCTTTTTCAGCCCCATTAACGCCTGAATTTTGAGAATTCTTTCGTACAAAGAAGTGAATTTTTAATATGCAAATTAATGTCGAAGAGAAGGATCTCCTCAGATCACGCTGGTATAAAAAATATTTCAGCTGAAGTTTCCATATTTTGTCTGTGAACTAACTGAGTACATCTCGTAACTTGTAGCAACATAGAATTCCGTGAGCTGCATTGTTGCAGTCACTGCGCGCTGGACAAAATCTTTGAAATTTACGCTTTCGATCGCTGTTCACAGGGGTGGTCTGGCCAAAAATCATTTTTGACTTGTGGCGAGTCGAAAAAAGAGAATTACTATTTATTTTTTTACATGAGATCTGTGTGATTCAGATTATGTCGGCTTTACAGCTCGACACATTCATCAACGTATTGTTGAACATAAAAGCTTTGCGATCGATAAACCACTGACTTTTCGACAGCCCGTGGGGATACAAACCTCCCCAAAGAAAGCCAATTCCGCATTCTAAAAAATTGCCAAGGAAAATTTGACTGTCTTATCTTTGAGATGCTTTTCATCAAGCAGCGCAATCCTAGTCTCAACATACAGACTGATTCCATTCGCGCAAAACCCTTTGTTTAAAAGAACATTCCATGACCTAATTTTTTTTTAGTATTTAAGAGCGAATTTTTTTTATCACCGCGTGGGAAGTGGCACATGATCGGAAAAATCACTATCCTCATATTTCGCTCAGAGATACCTTAGGGTAAGTCTATAAAAGTGGTATAATTTTTTTGTTCAGAGCTGTTTTTATTTTCTAGAAAATCACCAAACACTGTATCGAGCCCCAACCGCCATAAAATGACCGAAATGAAGTCGACGAGTAGGGCAACAAAACCTTTATTCCTCAAAAGTGCAAAAGAAAGCAAGTCTTTCTGAATTTTACCTATTTGTATACGAGGTATTGAAAAATGATTTGAATCTAATAACGGGCTTGTTGACATAACTATGAATTATTGGCGAATATTTGAAAATAGCCAAAATTTGATTGATTAAAAATTACATTTTGGAGCAGTTTTTCAATAAAAATGTTTCCTACCTGGTATAACTCGGAATCACTTGAGATGAGCATTTTTACAAAGTGGAAAGAATGTTCTTTCCATGGATATAAAAATTAATTTGGGGCTCTCAATTACTGCGAAGAAGTAGTCCGGTCTATTTCGTGCAAATCGCAATGCCGCCATGTAAACAACCGCAGATAATCCAATTAGGCTTTTTATTATCGAAGCCATAATTCCAACAAAATCTTATCGCTTTGACCTATACTAGATTGTAAACTGGATTTCTTAGGCTCGCCTGGCGAAAAACACCTTTCTAAGATTGGTTCCTTGCCTCAATCTTGTTATAAAGAGACTTGACAACAGCTTCGATAGTACAGCACCACAGGCGGTGTATACCAAATCACAGTGAAAACATCTCACGAAGGTTCCTGCCGGAAACGTCGCATTGCTGGACAGTTATAACCATATTTCAGCTTGGAACACTCACATTTTACATGTCTTCCTTTCACAATAAGAATGGAAGTTTGTTTTTCATAGAACGAGCCAGAGCATCCTGACAGATGAAATGAATCATTGACGTTCGTTTTTTGCGATGGTGTCACGCAATAACATGTCACTCGAAAGGAGGCTCGGTTACCAATACGCTCTTATTTTCTTTCCTTCTTATCCCCTATTTTTTATTTCCGGGAAAAAGTTTTAATTCCAGAATTTAAAATTACCGTTGTTTGCATTTTTTAAGCGCGATACCACTCATGCGTCACCCTAGACTGCTAAATGAATTAGGTATATGTTACTACAGCATAGAGGAAATTTCACTGCATTAATTTTTAACGACGTAAAAAAATGTGTCATCCTATTTTGTAAATTGTGACGGCTTGCAGGGTAGACAGGTGTAGGAATGGAAAAATTACATTGGGAGTAGCTTTCTAAAACACTCAGCGCTAAAAAAATAAATTAGATTAGGCACAGTTTCTAACCATATAATAAGCGTCGCGCCATAAATTTTCCAAAGCAAACTAAAATGGTGTTTTCGTTTTGCCGCCGATTTTTTTAAGAAGTGAGCGTACCAAATGGAAATCAATTGCTCCTTTCAAAGATTAGTTGGGTGATGCTGCTCCCAAGATAAGCGAAGTCGAGTTGCAGGAAAAGCTTCTCTTATAGTCCCTCTGCGTTTGTGTGAGAAAGACATCTCAGCGCACAAACAGGCTGTGGGCGTGAATGATGTTGAATCGGAAGTCGATTTCATTTTAGCACGGGCATCGATATTCACGTTGCCTTCCAATATTTCGGTATCTCGATATCTCCGTTCATCGTAAGCAGCCTTACGTGAGCAAGATCGAAGCCCTTTGTTTTAGCTGTACCTGTCAGCAGTGACGAACTACATGTAGCTTAAATATTGGTTTCATTGACCAGGAAAACACCTAAAGTATATGACACTGTATTCTTTTCCTTTCTTTCTTTCTTTCTTTCTTTCTTTCTTTCTTTCTTTTTTTGCTTTATAAAACCCATTCAGTTAGCTGGTATGGAGGAACTTCCTGATTTCTTGAATCTCCGAGGGTACGCCGCCTCTGTCTTGTCGAGAATTCGGGATCTCAAAGAATGGCCGATTAATTGTTTGATTAAGGGACGGGAAACAACTTTTTCCGAGTTCGAGTTGAGAAAACTGTCAAGTTTCTAGCGATGGCCATTATCATCGTAGCAATCAAGGTACAAAATCGAAAGGTTTAAATTGATGAGCACGCTTTCGTAAGGAAAATTTAAAAAAAAAACAACAACAACAAAAACAAAAAACAGAGATTGTGTAAGTCCAAAGCTTTAAAAAATGTAATTGTAATGACCTACAGTCAGGCGATATCAAATAACACGTAATGTCTCGCGGCCTGATACAAGCGGCCGACTTTGTGACTCGAAGATTTACGTTTTTAGTGAAGTTTAACGTTCAAAGTGCTTAGATAAAGCACGAAATTGTTAGTCTGTTGTTCTGTTTACATAGTCGGTAGAATTTTTCCAGTGTCATTAGAAAATAACGCCTCACCGTGGAACCTGTCTGCCTGCCACTGAAGGTCATGGTAGACCTTATCGATCCACTAGGGACACGTAGGTGATGTATATAATCACGGAGCACTAGACAATTAACTTCCAGTTGTTTTAGTTAACTGGGAAGCTCGTCATTTGAGAGGTTACGCATGACGTTTGTTTTTCCCGCGAACGTCAAAAATTCAATTTCTGTCCTCTGTCTCTAGGCGTGTGTACACGGAATTAAGTAGGTTTGATTTATTTTATTTTATTTTTTGTGCAGGATTTTTTTTAAGAATTCCATAAATAGGTAACAAAATGAAAGGCAAGCTTGCGTTTGCCGTTTGCCGTTAAACGTCATGCTTAAAGTGCCTATTGATAAATAGAATCTTTGCAAGCGCGTAGTCGTGGAAATAGAGTCGATAACAAAGCATGTATAGTCAGTACCAAGGGGTGACTAAATTTACGAAAACGTCAAAAAGTAGTTTTTCAGAATGGCACTGATTCAAAACACTCAAAAGAGATCTACAGCGTTTTTTAAGTGAATTTGTGCAGGTTTTTGTTTAAAACATAACACTGACTAAGAAATAAATATTAGTTGGCCCTGCACTCGGTACAGCGATGTCTGCAGACGAATGCCTGTCTGGGTGTCCTGTGCACGTTTAGCGTGATTGCGTGACAAACATGAGTGATGACACACGACTTCGTTGGTGAACATCGTTGTGCCGTTTGGGGAGCCAAACGTTTCTTAACTGAAACTGTAAGTTATCAAGGCATCTTGGTTTATCGTGCTAAAAAGACTTTTGTATATAATGGAGTTGTATGGAAGCAGGAATAAGTCAAGAGTTGCGATGGTTTGCGATGATTTATGAACAGCTCCGAGTATTGTAAATGGTCAAGCCGGACGTTGTAAACACTTTTCAAGTGAACATGGCGATTTGAAACAAAAATAATGGAAACATCACTCCTTAATCACTGGTTTCAGAAGGTAAGGGTAACATATTGAGTTTCTGATAAAGCACAGCTCATAGCGGTAAGATTTTGAAGAAATTATGGCTTCGATAATAAAAGAATAACTGGATTCGGTTGTTTACACGGCGGCGTTGCGATTTGCACGAAATAGATCGGGCTATTTCTTCGCAGTAATTAAGAGCCCCAAATTAATTTTTATATCCTTGAAAAGAACATCGTTTCCCATTTTCAGAAATGTTCATCTCAAGTGATTCCTAGTTATACCGAGTAGGAAAAATTTTTATTGAAAAACTGCTCCAAAATGAAATTTTTAATCAATCAAATTTTGGCGATTTTCAAATATTCGCCAATAATTCATAGTTATGTCAATAATCCCGTTATTAGATTCAAATCATTTGTTAATACCTCGTATACAAATAGATAATATTCGGAAAGACTTGCTTTCTTTTACGCTTTTGAAGAATAACGTTTTTGTTGCCCTACTCGTCGGCTTCATTTCGGCCACTGTTATGGCGGTTGGGGCTCGATATAGTGTTTGGTGTTTTTCTAGAAAATAAAAACAGTTCTGAACAAAAAAATTATACCACGTTTATAGACTTACCCTAAGGTATCTATGAGCGAAGTATGAAGGTAGGGCTTTTTCTAGGCATGTGCCACATTTTTTTGATTTCACGCGGTCTCCAGAAAAATTCTCTCTTAAACATTTTTTATCTTTCACCCTTTGACTTGATAATGACGTTAGCCAAACGTCGAAACGTCGTCAACATATTTTAAATATGCTTTTTACGAAATTTTTTATCGTTAAATGTTTTCAAAAACCGCTTCTTTTTCGAATCAATAATCAATTAAATAAAAATGAGCCTTCTGGCTAGTGTTTTTAACAGCCACTGTATGTTTTAGTGACTTTCAATTTCTATCATTTGCCCTCAAGAAGGATACATTCGTACAGTTTCCTAATGAAATTACTGAGGGGCGAGACAGAGTAATGTCAACAATGTTTAGATACCAAGCTCGAACGATAAGGAAATCACTGTATTTTGTGCAAGTACATACCTGGAGGGACTTCAAATGATTGCAAGTCGTTTTGATATTAGAAAATGGCTGTAATTCGGATCGAATTCGAAACCAAAAGAGCATTCTCTTCAAGCTGTGTTTACTCATAATTATATACAAGTTTTCTTCTTTCAAAGTTCAACAGCGACGAGTTTACGTCTGGCGAGAATATCGCTTTATGCAAAAGTAGCCTCATTGAAGATTGCCCAGGAATAACCATTTTTACAGGTCACCAGTTACATTTTCAACGTGATAGATAGAACGGATTATTTATGGTTGCAAGTGTTTATTTGATTTATCCTAATATTTGAGACCGCGTTTGGCGAGTTACAACTTTTCTGTGAGTATTAAAGCGTTATTATAAAAACATTCAAGAGGCTTGACTATTGGTAAACGGAATTTTGCAAAGTAAACTAATATTATAGTGTTGTCGATGCTAAAGTTCTTGAAAACACAACTTTCAGGGCAAAAATATCCATGATTATGGTGAGTTAGAGAGCATGAAAGCAGGTTCACGGAAACTTCACTAGGTGAAACGTTCTATTGTGCCACAACTGGTATTTATTTTAAATGGTAAAATGATAGAGTTCACCCTTAATTTGGTTTATTCATGTTCATTACAACAGAACACAATAAACTTTAGGAGATTTTGCCATTCTGTGAAAAGATAGGATCACTGAACTAATAGCGCCGGAGATCTCTCAAATATCGTAGTGATTTTCTCCATTCGAGAAAACTGAGAAATGATTAGAGGTTCAAGAAAATTGATATAAATTCTGAAAGTTGCAGAAACTCTTACCTGACCGGCCATCCAACAAGATATGCTTGGAGAGTGTGTTAATTCAGTCTCAACCCTATCTATCGTCTCATACAGGGACTTGAATACATGCATGTCATGAGATTCCAAGCGCAGCCATTGCTTGAAACATTTTTTCGAGTTCATCGATTTCATCGATGGCTCGCGTTTTCTTTGCCACCATGATGAGAAAATTCCCAATTAAAGAAATTAGAAGGAAGGTTCAGAGAGAGGATAACCACCCAACTGAGAATTATGTCACTATTTTATCACCTTATACTGCCTAAACAGATTGAAATGGCGTCGCTTTTGTTTATTCAAAGCGAACTTCCTGATGAAGTGATGACTGATGAAGTGTTCAGAGTAGTGGCAAGAGGGCAACCTTTCAGGAATTTTTCATCATACAGTACACTGCAGTTCTTCACCATAAATGTTAATCTTTTATTCAGAACTTCAAAGTACCTTGAGGTAGAACAAGTAATCCATCCCCCATTCTAAGATGCTTTCCAAATAAACTGTAGTCCAGCAAAGAAGTATTAAAAATGTCGGCGCACAAACCAGTCCCGAGGTCAAAATTGCAAACAGCCTTCACTTATACATATTACGATCTCATGATCTATTGCAATGAGGTACTTAAGTTTAAACGTAAAAAGACACGTTTCCAGATATGAGCCAAGAAACGTCCAGAACATCGTGAAAAGTTTTAAATGATGACTTTCGGTTAAGTACTAACCACCAAATATAAACCATCGTATCTGCAGACGGCAAACCGTGAAAAAAATTCAGAATGCAAACCTCAGTCGGAGTCTTTTCTATTAGTGTTTTATATCGAAAACTGTTTGCTCCAAGTGGTTTTCAAAGATGCTCACATCTCTGCCTCTGTCGCGGCTTAGCGTGAGGTAAATGAGACTCATATTGCGTTAGGGGTATCGAGAAGGGTTTCATTGATTAACATTAATGATTGACATTAACCCATAGTATTTCCCGACGGAAATAGTGTCTATGAACCCGTAATCTTGAAATAACAGTTTTCGAAGTGAACTTTTTTAAGAACATCACACTTTTCATACAAGGAACTACAACGCAACCAGGATGACAAATCTATCGTTGGAAGGAGATCCTTTTCTACAGTGTATAGTGGTATTCTTTTAAGAAAAGGAAAGCCAGAAGTTGAGTTGGCACTAAAAGTGTACAACAGTCCTTTTAGAAGCAACAACATATCGCATTTTTTCGCTGAGGAATACGCTCTGAGGTAGGCTCTCTGTACTGTACAAAATATCACAACAGAAATATTGAAATAGAGAAGAACATATCTAAATGCATATTATTGAAAATGTAACTGAAAGTTAACAGCGAAAAGAATACGGTGTAAGAGTAAATTTCTTATCAATATGGTCCACAATGGCAAAACAGATTTGAAGTTTATAAAAAAGAAGGTACGTACCTTAAAGTAAGTATGTACCTTGAATCATAAACCTTTCTCCTAATTTTTCTTCCATCATTCAGATACCTCAGTCATCTAAATATCATTCACTTCTTTAGAACGCATCTTCATCCGTCTTCACCGTCTTAGACAAAAGTGATGATTGTCTAATACTTCTGAAAATGCTCGCTCAAAAATCGAATCATTTCCCAACCTAAAAATACTCGGCCTGCGCATTTCAAAGACGAAACGATGAGAACAAAAAAAATAGCTGTAAATGGTATAGTTTTAATCTTCTTCATGGTAAAACCTTATCATGATCATGGCAGAAAATCAATAAACAACAATCATTTTCATTGCCAACACCACTAGGCACGAGATAACCTCTATCATGATGGTCTCGATGGGGTTAACCGTTAACTGTTAGGCGTAAAAATTGACAAGTTTTTTAACCGTTAAGCGTTAAAATTTTTGACTTATCATAATGAAAGTTAACCATAAGCCGTAAAATGGCCTAAATTTTAACCGTAAGTCATAGCAGCCATCGCGCCATTAAGACTCTCTGTCGTGCTTCGAGCACGCACGAAAACTGCTACAATTATCTTTTCCTGATGACTGAGAAGCCTACGAAGTAGCCGTGCGGAAATGCAACATAGAACAATTTTTTATCGCTGTCTTCATTCGAGTATGATGCAATTAATTTTGGCGGTCGCTCAACAGGATACATGTGAATATGGCATCAAAGAAAACAAAAAAACCCAGCGATATGGATGATCTATTTGAAATACCTCAAGGCACGGACGCGCTCGATATTCCTTGTCAAGGACCAAGGACAGTGAAGCAATTGAAAGCTGAAATAAAAGATGCGTTTAGTCATTCATTAAATAGCCAAAACTGGAAAAATTGACTGAGTAAGGAATATTTGAAAATTCAGTGGAAGAATGTTACATTGTCGTGGGTGGTATGCTCAACATGAAGCCACTTAGACAATTGTGGAAACAATTCCTTTCTCGAGCAAATTGAACATTTAGGGATGCGATAGTGCAAGAATGAGAGATAATTGTTTAAATATCGAAAAATGAATGAGAAAGTAAGTTTAAAAACCAGATTCTGAGATTCTAAATTAATGCCATAATTGTTATCTTATAGCAGAGCTGCATAGTAAACAGAAGGATAACGAACTCATCTGGTCATGGACACACGATATGCAATCTGAACAGCCCAAAATTAAAAAAGGCAAATGACACACCTCTCAGAGAAAAGCTTCTTCTCATTAAGGGGCGCAAAAAAACAAATGAACGTGATTATAAATTTTTATCTAATAATAAAGCGATAATAGGCAATGGTTCATCTAGGCGCCTAAAGGAAATATTTACCTAGCCGTGTATGCAAACAATAGTATTTTTGATTTTTCAACTGATGGTCGAAAACAATCGCAGTCGTCGACAAATTACATATATGTTATTTGCCGGTTGAGAGGTACTTATTGCGAAAAACTGTTACCGAGTTCACAGTTTTTCACCAGACGGACCGACCCTCAGCCAGTAAATAACATATCTATTATTTTTTAGTAAAAATGTAAATGG
The DNA here is from genome assembly GCF_964200805.1 of Pocillopora damicornis. NCBI lineage: Eukaryota > Metazoa > Cnidaria > Anthozoa > Scleractinia > Pocilloporidae > Pocillopora > Pocillopora damicornis. The sequence goes on along the minus strand of NC_142675.1, from coordinate 16,773,100 downwards.
TAGTTAGAACAGAGGTGATGCAAATTAAAGAGAGATGCTTTACTGAAACATTTCCACTTGCGTAATGATAAAGGTGATTTAAAAGGCTTCCAAATAAACTTTGAAACATTATTTTTACAATTATCTGTCACAAACTGATACCTGTCAATTAGAGAGCGCGTAAGGAAAAAAAAGCGCATGTACACTTTTGAAAAAAACAACAAACTAGTTTGGCAAGAACTGTCACGACAATGTTTTCTTTAAAAACAGTCAATGATCTTACGAAAAGTATTATACACTCTCATCGAGGATTAATTCATACACGAAGATTTACCTCTGTTCATTAGGTAAACGGCGAGGAAAGTAATTGTAAGTAAATTCTAATTTTTTATTTTGAAGTTGTGAGAGTTTGCTCGTTTGTTTCTTGCAATGGCATGTGTAAATCTGGTCTTTCCTCCATAAAAACTAAATTCGAGTGATACACTCCAACGAGACACAAGGAGATTTTCGGTTTAACTTTATCTCCTTCAGTTTCTGTTGTGCAGGTTACGGTTTAAATGTCCAAATTGAACGGATTTGGAAAGACTCACCGAGAGCGTAAATTTTTTGTAGAACTGAAATTAAAACTTCGCTCGCCCTTTCACTAGGAACAAATTGTTTGAGAAAATTCAGATATTAAATGAATGAACGTTCCATCGATTAGTTTAACTGTAACCAAATACCTCACGTTTTAACTTCTAGGTACTTATTGTGAACGATTAAAATTAATTGCAGACGGTTTTTAGGCCTCTTATGAAAAATGGCAACGAAAGTAGGGATGTACTTGGCGACTCACGAAAGCGTTACCGTTGCCCGTGGGCAGAGATAGGAAAATACTGACCGGTTAAAGAACCAATCAGATTGCAGGATTCGTTACCGTGCCCTCTGAAAAAAAAAATGAATTTTCTAAGCATCTTTCTTGCCTAAACTTGGATGGTGATTCACTCCTTCCTTAAATTAGCATCTGAGAATATGAAGCTAGGATTTACGAACTGTTTCTCTCAGTAGCAGTTTCTGTGTTAAATCTCTTGGTCAAGACCTCCGATTATTGATCCCGGAACCTAAATTCAAGGTAAAGTATTAAAATACATAGATTAGAAATATATCACCAACAAATATTATTGTAATCGAGACGACGAAAGAATGGATAGTAAAATTTAATCATTTCGTCTTTCCGCTCATCAAAAATATCTCAACCAGAAACAAAACTACTTTTGGTTAGGAAATAGAATTTGCATAAACTAAGCTACAAGCAAACTGATCAATCTTTCTTCTACATTCAAGTGTACCATGGGCAATATATAGTTTTCTCGCAATATTAAGTTTTCTCACATGTCCTAGTCGTCATTGCGACAAATTACAGAACTTCCATTGCCTCTCTATGAAGTTCAATAGCTTCCTTGAGGCAATGCGAAGCTGATGGGCGTTCCGCTGGTTTTTTGTTCCAGCAACTCTCCATCAAATCTTTCCAGCGGCGTGGCGGCTCATTACAGCCTTTCACATGTTTTGGGCGAAGGCCCTCATCCACCATGTTAAAGAGAGCTACATGACTTGGTATGTCACTGAATTCCCTGAAGGCCTGCTGCCCATACCACATCTCCCATAAAATTATCCCCAGGCTGTATATGTCTGCTTTCGTGTCATACAGCTGAGAGTGAAACACTTCCGGTGCCACATAAACAGGTGTTCCCGCCAAAGTTCCTGTGATCTTGTTCACATCCTTGGAAACGCCAACGTCGGTTATCTTCACTTCATTTGTCGCTGACAGCTTTTAAAGTGAAAAGAAAAAAAGATAAATGATGCGCACAAGGATGATCTAGCATTATGTCATGATCATCACAATACAACGGGATTGTTTTGAAGATTCTTTCGAAGGACTAGTCACTGAAAGGCGTGTTAAAGGAATTGTAATTTGCTTTTTATAAGAATCTTAGATAAAAATAGCTCAGTGCTGGTCAAACTAATTCCTCCCTTTTTTTGTTTGCGTTTTGTGCAGTAAAGAGATCTTTAGGCCTGTAAAAGAAAAATAGCTTTTCTATCTCGTATGAGCAATCTTAACATAAAAAGCTTGGTCATTGACAGATTTTCCAAGAGCCAAAGAGTAGCTTTTAGTGCCCAAATGAAAAGTTTAGTCTGATGGTAAGGCGTGCGTTTTATTTCGCCACCAACTATAACGTTTCTCTTAGTTCCATACCAATATATTATCCAGTTTGAGATCTCTGTGAACGACTTTTTGATCATGAATGAAGGACAGGGCAGTGACTATCTGCTTTATCCATTGACAGGCGTCTATTTTGGCATCGATATTCTTAGACTTGGCAGGGGCTCTTTCTGGATTACTGAAAATACGATTCTTTAAATTTTCTTTGCAGTATTCCATGACTAGTATTACTCGGGTTTCGCCATCTTCCTTTAGAAGCGATGTGCCATGAAAAGTGACAACGTTGGGATGCTTTAGTTTTCTGGTGAAGAAAGTATAAGCACAAAAGTTTCAGTCGTCGAAAGAAAATTTGTAAAGATGAACGTCCATGAATTCAAGTTTTTTAAAATTAAAGAAGAAAAGCTGTAGGAAGTCATGTTGTTAATCTACTTTCTTTCATTTCATAGGAAGAGAAAATGAAATCCTGAAAATGTTTCCGCATATCGTCTCTACAGGTGGAAGCCCAAAGAAACATACCCTTAGTCGTCTTATTATCGTACATAGATATCTTTTCCTATTTTCCTCTATCGTTTACTCTACAAAACGTGTTGTGCCAGTATAGCAATGCAAAAGACAACAGCAAGCCAAGTGGCTGATCTTGTTTCTAAACGACTGAACATATTTGCATAATGCTGGCTATTTTGAGACAGAAGGTAATCCTTCGCAAGTTTTCCCGAACAGCGCTCAGTCAGGTTTCCCCAACGGTACGCCGGAATATCATTTCGACTCATGGTTAAAAATATGCATCAGAGTACCGGCTAGAACTTCAACGCTAACCTCTCGATGGGAAGGGCAGCGTGCAAATCATAAGGTTAGCCCATCAAAATCTTATAATGACGCGCCTGAGAATCAATTAAATAATTTATGTAATGATGATCGAGACCAAGAATAGTGGTCGTGCAACAGTTCTGTATGCTTTAAGGAGGCTTTCTCTTGGGCTTTGCTTACTTCGTCAGTCAGGATGTTTATCAATGTATTTAAATAATGAAGCTTTGGGGAAATTTTAATTACTTACTCTAAAAATTCAATTTCATCGACAATGTCGCAAGCATTATCTGCTTTAAGCGATTCGGTGAAAATCTTCACTGCCACAGTTTGTTCGTCTCCGTTCTCAGTTTTCATCATTCCTCTGTAAACAGAGGCAAAAGCACCCCGACCCAGACAGTCAGATTGACCTTTTAGGTCCAAAATCTCGCTGCTGATACCGGCTGCGAGGCCCTCTTCAAGTCGAAAAACGGCCAGACGACCTCTGATCTCTGAAGCTGCATCCAAAATCGGTATATAAGTGTCTCTTACGTCTTTTGTTGATTCTTTTTCCTCCAAAAGTTGTTTACACAAAGAATGGTCAGCCTCAATCAGCTCTGGAATACGGGCTTCAATTTGCTTCAGACACAGAGCGGCATCTTTCAGTTGGTCCTTCACGAAGTTCATGAGCACATCTTCTTTTTTAGTAACTTCATTCAAGTATTCGGTGGATGCTTGTCTCATGAAAGCACACTTGTCTTCGTCATATTTCCTGATCCTTCTTTTTTCCTCCAACTTGCTCATAATCGCCATTACGCCAACCTTAGGGGCACCAACCACCAAGACAATGAGAGAAAGGGGAACCCAGATAGGGCTTGTAACAAAAATGGCAATCTTGTCCTTTATGGTGAGTCCGAAGCCTGTTTCACTATGATCTTGTGGCATGATTTCGTCAGATAATAGAGCTTCCTGTAGAATACGGAGTTCTCCTTCAAGAAAATTGCACCGTTCCTTGAAGTGCCGAACAAGAGACTCACGAGTATCTGTAAACACATGGTTGTCTTCTTCCCAACGTTTTATGATCTCTTGCAGGCGGTTTTCCATCACCTTTGTGATGTTGCTCTCTGTCACCTCCCAAGATGACTCTGTCTTTGGTACCTTATCCGAGGTCCACGAGGTAAATTGCGATCTTATATCATCCGAACAAAGATAATCGGAAAAGTTTTTTACTGCACTCTTGGTTCGACTCTCCAGATGGTTGCGGAGGTCTTTCATGACTTCATTTTGTTTTTCTTCGATGTAACTCAAACGAACGCTAACAGAGTTAATTAATTTTAGGATTTCTTCCTGTTCTCTTGTAGTATTTTTCATATGGACCTTTGCGTGGTAAACTATTTGAGAAAGAAGTCCATATAGCCATCTAATGAAACAAACACAATACCAAGGATCAACAGAGTATTGTCGAGGCGATACAAATGTAGACAACAACTGTTTTACTGACCCCTTGAAAGCTTCTATTAATGAGCAAAAACCTTTGCTTCGGCATTGATTCAGACCATGTAATGCTACTTACCTATTTTGAAATGTTTCGTGCAACTACTTACCCCGTTCGCCAATTTTCTACTACACTCCAAAAAGAAACACTGATTGTGTTTCTTTTCACTTCGCATTAACCGATGCAACATATGACTATAGGAGAATACTAACAGTTAGGTGCTTACCTCCAATAAAATTCCAGCCTGGCTTTGACGCTTCTTAAAACCATAGATCTCATACAATTCATCAGAGAAACAAATCTTTTGGTTACGATCCCGTAGTTTTGGGCTATGCTGGCATTCTTCGTTGACATTTGAACAACCTGTTTCTCTGGGACAATATCAGGATAGAAATTCTTTAACTTTTCGATGACATGGTTCTCCACTTTCTTTTCTTCTTTTTTTTTTCTTTTACTTGATCCCACTTGTGACACACGAACAAAGCACAGGTGGATGTAAACTCTTCTTCCTTACGTTTTTCTTTGACGCCCTCCAGCAACTTTCCTAACTGTAATTTACCATATAAGGTTACTTTGTCTTGTAATCCTTTCATTTTGAATCATTATGATTTCGAATCAGTAGTCACTTTGATTTTTCATAAATCTATCATTTGTCATAATAAAATACAAATGTATCTTTCATGTGACTGCTATCAAATGACTGATGAAATGTGGAAAGAAAGTCAAATTTAACTCGTTTTGATGTTACAGCAGAGATTAATCAATCAGAATTGAGAACCTTTTTATCTTCGTTAAAGAGATCCTGTAAGTTTTGTTGTAGTTTTTTTAACTTGCTTTGAGTTATGATCATGACTTGCGTCGGAATGTTCCACGCTGAGCACGGTGTGTTTCCGATACACCTATAACAGATGCTGATGAAATGCTATTGCAAATTGTATTTCCTAATTAGACTTACTCTATCTTTCTGAACTCCTCCAGCGTTTGTGCAGTTGATGACATAAATAAATGCAAAGGCCTCGGGCAGATACTCTCTAACTATTTCATCCATGATTTCAGACTCGCCAACACCGGGACTGTCAATGATAACAACTCCATTCTGAAAACGAACCAGTGATATTCTAAGGCTATTTTCTCCTACATAGTTGAAAGTGCCTAATTGTAATAACAATTACATAAACTCGATTTTAAAAACGTTGACACCTAAAAAGGCTTAGGAATGAACGATAAGACCCAACGGCTTGACTGGTATACATGTGGATGATAACTACAATTAGTTGCACATAGTGAATGAGAAAAGCCATCCACGCCTTCCTGGAAGAAAAGAATTATCAGGAAGAAAGGTTTTCCATAAATAATGAGAAAGAAAAGCACTGATTATGTAACTGTGCGAGCATTTCCAATAAAGCCTTTAGGTCTCATCATTCATAGATCGTACTTTTAAGTTGCTGACGTTTTTGCAATCGATTGTATAATCATACTCGCAAAGCAATTGAAATTTATCGCGAGAAGGGTGTTCTGAAGATCCTTTGGATTTATATTTCTGCTTTTCACTTCACGATTTAAAAAGTTCATAAGTAAATATTACATCCAAACCGAGATACAAACAAAACTAGACAATGGTACCTTCAAAAGTTTGTGAGGCCAGAAGAGTTCTACCTTCTTGTAAACTGAGCCTATTTCCCGACCACTCTGGACAAATGGAAAGATCTGGTCATGGTAACTTTTTCCAGAAGCTTTAGGCTCAACCAAGTTAAAAGTTTTCGTGGGCAATAACGTTTCCGGGTCTTTGTCTTTATAGTGGGCAACAATTCTACGTTCTTCTCCGTATTTCAACTCGCATATGGTGGACGTGGTGCTTAGAATAGAATAGGGAAGAAGCTCTTCCCCAAGAATGAGATTAATCAAACTGCTTTTTCCAGATCCAGTTTCACCTTTAAATGAAACGCATCGATGGTCATGGTTATTCAAACAGCACTGGTCTACTAGCAATTTGGAGTTGTAACAACCCTGTGTAATTAGGCTCTCTTTCTCTGTGTTGTTGCTGAGGTATGAAGTATAATATGATGGCTGCTCTTCATCTCTGAGTGTGAAATATTTTCATGAAAGGAGTGGGTGCAATTGGTATTTTAGGAGAGGTTAACATTTTTTCCTATGGAAATGGGTGCGTAAACTGTTTTTAATTCATAACAAATCTCTCTGCTCTTTTCTCAACCCCAAACAACACATACTTTTTTACAAGACCTCAAAGAAATAATACAATTAAATGTACCTGCCACTAGAAGGCAATAATCTTCTTGTTTCATTTTTATTTGATGGTTTTTCATTTTTTCCTTTACATCACCCATTTTTTTCTGCAGCAGAGTTTTAATTTTGTCATCTAGATCATCATAACACGTTTCAACTTCGTGGTAAAAGCTCAGCAGGAATTCTTTAACCTTGGCATCTTGCTCTTTTATTTTTGATAAAACAGAGAAGGCCTACGGATAAAAGAGAAGTTCGCATGTAAATGTACAAGAAATGGCTGTTTTGTATAGTGAAATTGTAACTGTTTAGTAGAGATTCTGGTATCGTGACTGAGAATGATACTTGAAAGGTTCCAGCAGTCATTATTGTATTTCATAGAAGAACTGTACGCAGCAAGCATCATCGGATCAATCAATCCATTGTCCAAGCTTGTTTTATTACAACAGAAACACCCGCAGGGATAATCAAAGCATTGGAAAGTTGAATTCGGATGAAAGAGGACTATTCATACACTAACGTCCCTCTGATAAAGTAACTTTTATTTTATGAATAAGACGATGGTTCAAATTGCAATGGGACGGTTGCACTCTAGTCTGAATAATAATGGAGCTAAAAAACGAAAGTTACTTTTTTCATTTCTTCAGTTCTTAAGTAGCAATAACTTAAAGGAGCATTTTCTTCGAAAATTTTCCTAAGATCTTCTCCACATAACAAAGAAAATCATTAGGTTGGAGTTCGAAACGATTCCGTTTGTTTATCGTCAACGATATGAGTTTGCAATTTTAAATTTTTACCAGGTGCAAGCTTTTTATAGCTCTCACTTTTGACTCTGTGGAAGGCTCAGTAAAACCGCTGATTCAAATGGAAGAAGTGAGAGAATTTAAATGAAAGGAAAATACTGCATCGCGAGTGAAATTAATTGACGGCGATTGAGATTCTGCCCATGGCTCAGCATGTCGTGTTTTAATTTGCTCAGTCTTCATCAGTCATAATTCAGCGAAACCGAATTTTTTTAGGAATTTATCATGAACATCACAAGAAGGGAAAAATTTCTCGAGTTGAATCTGTGCAAAGAACCGTTATGCTGAAGAAACATACAAAATAAAAAAAACACTCACGAACTAGCAAGTTTCGCGTTATCGTCGTTTACTTCGAAGTAGTCAGTGTACCGTAACAAATTAAAGTTTTTGCTTCAATTTGCATACGAAAAGTTTTTCTAAGTTTTCAGTACGAAGTCGTGGTGCCATCTTATTTATCAATGCAGTCGTTGCCGCTCGCCTGTAGTTCATTTTCTTGCAGTAGATATATATTAATTAATCAGCGACTAAATCACAGAATAGCTGGTACATTTATTGTTCTCTCTCTATGATAATTTCATAAAGGCAATAAAATATTTTCCGGGTTTTATAAGGGAATAGAGTAATTTGGAATGTTAGAAGAACACTCGAAAAGCATCTTAACTGAATTGCCAAACGGCCTTTGATTTACAAGCTTTATTCGTGTCCTCCCAATGTCCTGCTTGGATCACATCGTTATGAATTCCAATTCAAAATGTTTCGTCGCTCTAATAAGGCTTCCTTCGTGAGTCCCTTTTCGCATGTTTCTTTTCGTGCTCCGACTAGCATTGGAAACCCTTAAAAAGCTCCCAAACCACTTTAAATTTTGAGGTTAATTGTGACAGTTAGCGACAAAAACTTTTGCACTCCATACCTCACAAACACGTGAAAGTTTGTGAAGAATTGTATGAGGAGTTAATGATGGTAATCTCATGCGTAATGAATTGTTTAAATGGAGTTTAAAATTTAGAAATACAGGCCTAAAAACGGGAGCGAGTAAAACCCAGAGTTAAATTCATATCTGTTTATTGACGACACAAAGAAAAGTTCGACAACGCTGTTACCGTTTGGCATCCTCTAAAAAATTTGAGATGAGAAACAGCGTTCTAGAAAGTTATAGAGACTTTTTTTCGATATACAAAACGCTTACCTGACCAGCAGTCCAACTGGGGATGTTAGCAAGCTGTTCTAATTCAGACTTTACTCGACTTTTCATCTCGTCTAACGTCTTTAATCCTCCCGATGAAATTTCAAGGGCTGTCATCACTTCAAGCATTTCTTTAAAATCATCAATATCATCAATGGTTTTTGCTTTGCTTGTAGCCATATTGGATGAACCCCGAAGGTAACTAAAATGGAAGCAGGCACGCAAAGGAAATGACCTCTAAATAGCCTATCCACTACAGCATCGAGTCAGCCCATTGCGACAGATCTTTACCGTTTCGCTCTGGTGTACACAAGGCGTGACTGAAGTATTCAGAGGAATCTTGCAAAGGAGGGGGGGGGGACCCTATATGATGAAATGCGTAAGATTCCATTGCTCAATCAGTGAGGTAATGATGACTTCATTTTTTGTCTTTAGGGCCCGTGCCTTCCATTTTTTGGACTGATTGGACGTTGCTCTCAGACTAGTGCATAGCAATAGGTTAAAAATGGTATTCAATTAAAGCAGTAAAGATTAATTCATGAATACATGTATTGTTTGGTCAATACGGACTATTGTCTACAGTTAGGTAGAAGGTACATGTTAAAGCATAAAGTACTGTCGTCATACCACGTCCTGGGCGTGAAGCAAGAAGCAGGGTCTAAAACGCAATCTGAAAGGGTATTCAGTTTTCGACTGGCAATTCAGTACCGACGTTATCAGGCATTCAATAATACTTTCCGGTAGAATAAACACCAAATGTCTGATTATTTAAAACAAAGTGTAGCCGTTGGTAGACATAACCGCGTCCTAAACAATTCTAAATTTAGCTGAACTCTTTATTTGAACATTTACTATTGTTAAGAGAGTCAAGAGGGTTGAAAGCTAACAGAAGAAGGACGTTTAACTAACCAAGTCAACCTTCTTATAGACAAATCCCGAGACCCACTGATTGCGTAAAACCATGGTTTGGATTAGACCTTGTGTAAATAAATGGCCAGAAACGTTTTCTGCACAAAAAAATCGCCTTCACTTTTTGCTCCCATGAGACGTAACATAGAGAGAGGAGCCGAGTTTTGCGAATACTTATGATAGATCTGTAAATATTAAAGTCATATTCTTATGAAGTAACATGTTGTAGACATAGATATTTCATAACAGACATACTTTTCCGATATGCAAGGGCAATTTTGAATTAATTTTACTCTAGTCCATAATGTTACCCCTTCAGTGGTCACATGAAAAAAGCGTGACGGAGAACAAAGATCAATTTTTTCAACCATTCTTCTATGCTGTAAGCCATTTGAATGGATCGGTACCTCGTTTTGCTAGCTATAAGGTGAGCTTTATTGGTTGGGTATTAATCCCACTTGCTGAAGTTAATTTGGAGATCCAAGGGGAGGTCCATTGGGGTTCCAACTCGAAAATGAGACGCAATTGTTTTCCGATTCCAGCCTCTGGAAAAGTAACAATGTTTTGATAACTTTTCAGTGAAATGGGTCAAATTACTAGCAAATTCAGTGTGATTAAAATGTAAACAAACGTGACTTATGAGAGTCTCCTCAGAGGCTACTGTACCCCTTAGGCCTCACTCCAAGGTAACTTTCACGAGCCCCCCTTACCCCACTCCCCTGGATTGCAGCGCCTAGTGCTGAAGTACACAAAAACAACACAAGAAACTGTCTGTGGTGTGGGGAATAAGTAAGGAATCCATAGTGTCACTCCTCTCTATCAGATTTTGATTTTCCCTGTTGTCTCGCGTACGCAACGAAGTTACACCCATCACTCACGAATTTTCTTTTGCACCAGTGAGGTTTATGGAGTTTTGAGGCGAAAGCGAGGTAAGTTCAAATGTTAAAATGGCAAACGCTAATTTGATTGTTGGTAGAAGTATTCATGAAGGTAATCGTAAATGTTCTTGTTCCTTATGAAACATACAAGCTTGAAAACCTTAAGTTGAAAGTTTGCATACCCAAAGTATCTCGACACCTCAGGAGATGAACAGTTGAAATGTAGCGAATTAGAAAAATTCCAAAAAACCATTGCATGAACCTGAGCAACTTATTGAGACACCTTCTTTAACTGGTATAGTATGTGATATAGTTTTATATCAACATAATTCACCTTTCTGTAGCAAGACAGCATTTTTTATATATAGTTTATCTCCTTGACATTCAATTAATATAAAGTTTCGTTATGTTTAATTACTTGCTGTATTCTCTTCATGTTAAGGATAACACTTCAACGGTAGGACTATGAAAATTGATAACCATCGATTGGTACTATTCTAACTGCATCACTTCAGCACTACAAGGTGCTATGGTTTCCAAAGTTTTGCAAGAAAATTTGAGAATATGCTACTGGACCATGACTCAAAACACCCTACTAAGAATATTGCAAGTGAAGTGACAAACATACATATTAAGTCATCTATTCTTACCATTTCTGTATGAACAACAGCTTATGACACAAAATTAATCATTTATCAAATGTACAAACTGGACGAGAAATTAAAAAAAATAATTTTCTCAAGAAATAATTAACCATTATTTTTGGCTTAAGGCCTATTACTGAACTGTTAACCTTGTTAGTTTGCAATCTTATTATTGTTAAGTGTTATATATTACTTTTCAAAAAGGTTAAAGGGTTGTCTATGCATGTGTGTATGTTGTATCAGGTGGTGGTGGGGTAGCCATATTATCTGCTCATTTTTAGGCTATTAGACTATCTACTACAGCGAAAGAGGGAGGGGTGAAGGAAACCATTGAGTATCTATGGGATTGAAAGAAACCAACATTTTGAAAGTGAAAGATCCATACCCTTCTCCAAAAATTAAATACATCTTTTAAAAATAATATGTTTCTGAAATAGTTACACTTTATGTTTGTACTTTTCTATATTTTTTGCTACTTCATTATTTTTACAAAGCATTATATTATGACTAAACCTCCCTAGCTTCCTTTCCTTAATTAATATGCCATACTTTACAGGCTCAAAGTACATCGAGTTAACCTCGCGGCACTTCACTTTCTATGAGAAACTGCTCGTTTAAAACTTTATTAAATTTCACACATGGGAATTTTTTTTTATAAGATCACGCAGTGAGGACTTGCCATTCGTCTTCTTAAAACTCCTCTTGCCACTGGATCTGTTCCGTCTGTTCTGTTGCTCGCACTTTGTACGCGAAGCCTTTTACCTTAGCTATGTGGTTAACAGTTCCAATTCTGGTGGAGTTCAGGCGAACAGGGTGAGCTCTCATTGCTTTCTCAATTTTTTGCCTAAACGTAGACCATGAATTAATAATTAAGACAGTAGTGTATTTCCAAACAACTGGACTATCGTTGGAGAAAATACTGTGGCTTGAGCTGTATTTTTCCCACAAGATCATACAGCATTATTTTATTGCTTCGGATAGCATGGCATTACGGTTATCCGTCTCTCTTTTCATTAAACCTAAATTTTTAGCTCAAATGTTTCTTTATTGAGTCTCAGCTCCTTTCTTGCTGCTGCTTCTCTTGAGGTATGATAAAACACCCGGAATCTGTTTTCTAGGGAATATACTTGCTGGGACCGACTTGCGGCCGAATGAACGAACTGATATTGATTAGTTCCACTTCGAGACAACACAAAATGGTGGAAATGTCTGTAATTTGAAAGTCGTATATAATCACGAGTTCAGTTGACCTGGATTAAAGCGTTGTGTTCTTCAACTTCGTGTCAAAAAAGCTCTCGGCAAATTGTCCCCGACACATCCAGCTATTCTAGGTGGAACAGTCGCAAAGTATGTCGTAATTTCTCTTGCGTTAACATGCATTTTTGATTTGGGTAGCTCAGCGAAAGCATTTTACATTTTGATTTTCTTTTCATTATCCTAAAACAGCTTCTTTTTATTTTATCCAGCGAAGCCAGTAGTCTACAGAAGTATAAAAAAATGGACGAAAAGTTATTTATCCAGTGTACATCATTTGTCTTGAACAAGTGGGATCAAATTCCTGCAAACAATGCCGAACAAGTGAAGCAAAAGTAAACTTAACTTACTGAAAGGTTTTGTGAAGCAGATCTCTATCGCTCCTCCGGTAGAGCTCAGTATGCACATATGTATAGCGTCTCACAGAGGTATTTGATTAGCTTTCACGTGGATCAAGTAATCTTGTTTGCAGAGCAGTCTTCAGCCGATTTACCCCAGGTGAGCAAAAACTTTGTTCAAAATAACCAAAATTTTTCATAGTTTTAGCTGACAGTGTTTCATACACTGGCAAAGAATACTCTTTCAACTTATCATTATGAGCTCCATTGAGACTTTATGATGATAAAATCATTCCTTAATTAAAGCTTACCTGTTGTTAAAGTGGGAGACACAATGACCTAGAACGTGACATGTTTAGGTCAGTATCTTAACCTACTTGAGTATGAAAAGCAAAGCTTATTAATTAGGGGGGAAAATAATCGAAAATTGATATATTTAAGAATTGTTTCAATTAAAAAATGTATTATAATCCTTACACTTCATTAGCTAAACTTGAGCAATTTTGACCTCATTCACAATCCAAATAAAGGATAACTGAGCGATCTCGTTAGATTCAGTTTGCAAGGAATTGATTGCGAAATGATTCGTTAGTTACTACTTTTGCTCAGTTTCGTCGTCATTCATGTCTGATGAAACAGTTTTATGATGTAAATTATTCTTGTAAATATTCATTAGGTGGCTTGAAGACCTCCTGTCACGAACGCTTGGTCAAAGCTGTAGTTGGTTGAAAACAACGACCATGTCACGCAAGGAAATAAAGAAGAAGATGAAACGAGGGATGGATAGAATGGTTGAACTAGAGGGCTTTTACGAGCTAGGTGAATGCCAAATTCAAGTAATCAAAGGTATTATTAAAGATCTTCTTACTTATTTCAAATCAGACGACATCGCTTAGAAATTTTATACGTGGTACGGGTATGAGATCCCTGAGGCTAAACCAACATGGGAAGAACTAAAGTAAAGTATTAGGGTGGATTTCCGAACGAGCCCGGAAAGTTGTGCGGGAATGGGAAGACAAGGAACATCATTTTGCCAAAGCTACGTTGCCCTGATTCAACTTTGCGCTAAGAAGTATGACATCATTGGAGAAAATATCAGGAAGGTAGAATGAGAAGCTCTTTCTGGAAATCCAGAGGAGGGCGGTTCCAAGGGTGAATCAATTGAGCAACCAGCCTCGCGAAAGGGCCAGGAAATGCTTCAGTGTGGGTTCGTCATGGCTTGAACTCAGTGGTACTTGGCACTCCTTTTATGGTTGCTCTAACTCAGATATTCAAAAATAAATTCCAGTACAAAAAGAAGTTAAAAGATTTATTTTCTTAGAGCTCCGTAAATGCTCCCTCAAAACATACATCACTTCCCATGCTGAAAGTGCTCCTGCATACTCTGAAGATCAAACGGCGCACAAGCAAGTGTTGCTCTGAGCTCAACAGATCCTAGATGTCCACCAACAGAGATATGTCCACCGTGAGCTAAAACTGGACAATTTATCGGCAAGTTATACGCTCTTCGGTGATTTGGGTTTAGAATAAATACTCTCAAAGATTCCCTGTTGTTATTGCAAAGATATTAACTAAACATGTCGATTTCTTTGTCACTCACAGTTTTGTTTTGTTAAGTTGACAGCTGATAACAAAGTGAAACTATTTGATGTCCGTGTAATCAAGCAGGAAAGGAAATATGGGGTGCGTTGTGCGGTTCTGAGGTCTTGGCTGGTGAAATTTACGATAAAATGACTGATACGTACAGCTTTTAGCGTGTTGTGAATCCACAATCAGTTCTTATCCATCAAGACCTTTTCAAACAAGGCACTCGAAAACCCACGCGGGCATAATTTTTGTTGGCCTCAAGGAGGGATTTTCCTCGTACTTTTGATCCAAAAGTAAAATGTGAAAAATGTAAGCGTTTCGCATCTTTATAAAATTTCTTTGATTTTTCTTAGCTCCTTTTGTGTTACTTCAATTGTTTTCCTCAGTCAGTGAGGTGCAAAATCAGCGAAAACATCAGTGACCAAGAGTGTTCGGTCAAAACAAATCTTTGTTATCTATTTCGCTTCCTCTCGTTTTCCTCTTCTTCATCTTTTTCCTCTTCCTTTCCTCTTTTGTAATATGAACGTAGTATACTGGAAAATTATTGACTGGTGATATTAATACTACAACAATTGCTAATTGCTGCCCATTCATTTTTCACCCACGAATCTGTTAACGGTAACGCCTGCCATCATGAAAAGTCACGCATCACCTTCAAAGTGTTGCGTCATAAACGTTTTTGACACCTGAAACCGATGGGTCGAAACAAGGTTTATCACGCGCACGTAAGCTAAATTATTAATCGATGAATTCGGCTTTTATTTCACTGTACTGCGGCAAGAAAAAAACTGAGGAGCACTTAATATAGCCAGAGCTTTTACCAGTGTTGGCAATCGCTACAGAGCTCGCTAGTATTCAAGTGGAAAAAGCTACAAGGTAAATCAAAACGATTTGAGATGTTGTTTTCAGTGTTATGACATGACCGTGTTCAAATGTCAATTTGTTGGTGTTGCGACACTTTGTTGCTTTAAATATAGGCTACTACTGATTCCAACAGTGCTATAGAATACTTAAGTTTATTGCGTAAATTTGTATTGCTTGGATACCACACCACAACTATTTTAGTTACATTTCGATTCGTTTGCCTGCTGGGGACAATTTCGTGATCAGGAATGAAGACGAAATTTGCAAATGCATTTACAGTTGCAGCCAGTTGCAACCGTTTCAAAACTTAAGGAACCTTGCTAGATTTCAATTCTGCCACACTGAATTACTCTACAGTAGCAGAGAATAAAACTTAGATGCATGTATTCGTCAATACAACTGGAGAATTTCCGGTGAACGTGGATGAATACAACAGATCATTACAGGCAGTGATGTTTTGAGTCACTGCACCCAATGTATGATGATTGATGTCGTTAAAAATTTAACCTAGCGTGAAGAAAAAAGTCCAGATGGAAATTTGAAGTTTCTGGGTAATATAGTACAATGTTACCTATGTTTAGAAAATTTTGTTTATTTCGAGGGAGATGCAATTTAGATTTCCTCCAGCTGGATAAAAATTATCATATTTTTTCATTGTTGAGTGATATCCCAGGTGACAGCGAATCCTCTAAGGTAGACGCATCAAAAACATCTAGAACAAAACATTGCTTCTAAAATGAACCTGAAAAAATATTGGAATTAAGATAAAATCACAGAATCAATTTTCACTATGGCTTGTTATTTTTCATATGAACGGCGCGGTTGAGTGGACAAATTTTGCCTCGTGTGCCCCACAAGAAATTTCAGTTCTATTAGGAAGATTAAAACGAAATATTTTCATGTTTCATCGAAGAGTTTATGCTAACCATTCTTCTTATGTGACAAAATCGAGACTCACTCAAAAGGGTAAGGCTTACAATTGTGACGTGAGGCTTAACATCGGAAATCGACTCAACCCGATTGATCGACGGGCACGAAGGGTTTCATCGACCGAGTCGGTAACTATGCAAATGTTAACTTTGCCGTATGATACACAAATGTAAATTTTTTTAAGGATTTTTTTCCTGCTCCTAAATTTCGCATTTCATCTCCGTTGAAGAAACTGAGATAACGTGAGGGGATCAAAGAAAATCGGTGTATGAAACTTTCTCTTGCTTTCCAATACCTTCTTCTAAGCTTTTCCGCCAGAAAAAGTGCTGTGAAACCGCAGCTAGTCAATCAAGTTGAATTTTCCATTTAATTTAACTCTGAAGAGTCTTGACGAATTTCGATTACCCATTGGCGCCTTTTAACATTTAAATTGAGAATCGTCACTAAACATTGTCAGCAAGTCACGAACACTCAGGATTCTAGAGAATGCAGTCAGCTGTGTTGATATCTACTCCATGGAAACTAATCAAAATAAAAGTAAGACAGCAGTCTAGTTTAAAAATGCTTGATCAAATTCCTCTTGTTAGTGAGATTCCGTTACTTTCTCTTAAGTCCAGTTCAGGGTAATGGTGTCCCAACTTCCTTCCTTCCAATAAACTATTGTGGGAAACTGAGTTATCTATAAGACAGGCGCTTTGCGTTGGTGTAATGTTTGTTTCAACTTAGTTTCGTCTTTATTAAGTTCCTAGACAAACGATTTACATTCGGATACAGCACCCTGCTGGTCTCTTCAGAAGATCATGTTTTTGTTCACCATAGGTCGCCCACGTCTTCCCATTTCCATTTCTATTCTATACCTGGAATTCCTTGGTGAATCGAACATCTTTCGAGTGAATCATATGCGCAAGGCAGTATTGTTTGGACTAGCCACGGAAGCAAGGCAAGCCCTTTTAACTATTAAGAGGTGTCTGCTCTGACCTCAGAGAGAGCTGGAGTGGAAGATTTGGCAAGATTTACGGTGCCCATCATTAATATTCAAATGTTTCCCAACAGAAGGCTTATAAATTGTGGGAACCAAGAACTTGTTGACTTTGCAAAAGTTTGCTGTGTCTGCTTTGTCTCTAGATTCTTAATTTTGGGGCATAAGTTTTGAAAGTGAAATTTCAATAAGGTTTGAAAGGACCATGATTAATTAATGAAAAATAATTGGATTAACCAGACACTTGAACAAATATTGTCAAGTCACAAAAGCAAAATTATTTAAGGCTAGGGTAACATCACGAATGTCCATATTTCACTAGCGATCCGTTTATGAAGTAACTATGAACGGTATAAGATATTTTACGCAATCTGTCTTGGTCTCCCTTCCCAGCTTTTCTTGCGATTAATTTATCATGCAGATTGCAGAAAAAGTGCGCCCTGTCAAGCAAATCGAAGTCTATTTCGTATCAGCTGGTTAAACTCATGTGAGAAGTGACGCTAATTGACAAATTCCGAACACCATTACCAAATCACCGTGGACAGTAATTATGTAGCAGATTCAGCAAAAGCAATGCATTAGTCCCTGGTACAAACGCAAATTCAAATTACACAAGTTGGTCAGCTGCATTATTTACTACTCCTTTTTCATCTTTGACTGTCTCAGAGCTTGAAGTACGGAAAATAATCGTTGTAACTTAAAGGTAAAGGATAACTATGTCCGAGTCGGACGCATGCTTTTATTAATGAAGTCGTTAACTTAAACGTTATCTTTTGTTTCAGTAAATTTTTTTAATTTTTTGGGCTAGTGTTTATCTAAAACTGTTGACAGAAGTCCTAGGTGGGAAAAAAAAATAAACTAAATAAAAATCTGCATCGAAATTGCGCCCTTTTATTCCTTGTGTGGCATTTCCAAGAGCTCATTGTCTTGTGCTGAACTGTTTACTGTTTACTGTTTACTGAGCTGAACTACAATCGAACCAACGTACCCGCCTTTCCTCTTCATTGGGCTTAAATTGTACTTTTTATTTAACGAATAGCGCGCGACAGCTGTCGAAGGCAACCTAGTATTCAAAAGCTTTCTTTTAGACTTTGGATTCATTTAATGACAAACTTTAACACTAGGTTTTAAGAGTAATAGTAGATTTGACATTTATCAAACAATTGTTACTTTTCTCCGTTTATCACAGCTTACAGTTTCAATTTGAATGAAGCCAGTTCAGAGTCTATTTTTAGTTCAATTTGACTGCATTGGGAGGGTTTAAATCTCCTCAAGAGCTGGTTGATTGGCATTTTCTTTAGATACTGGAAATAAAAATACTGCTACCTTTGTTAGGCCTGCGACATGTAGTTATGTCATAACCTTGAGCAATAATTAGCAACTTAGTTTGTCTGATCAGAACACTATGGCGATAAACAAAAGAGCGAAGAACGGGTGAGGAAGAGTCCTTTCTAAAATGTTTCGATAGTAAGAACTTCTTAGGTGTTCGTACATTCTCGGTATTGCGTGTGACGTGTCTATAGTCGGCAATTTTTATTTGCCAATTGCCTCAGGGGCTAATTAGCGAAAGGTGTTTACAACAGAAGAGACACAATTCATTGGAGTCTCCAGAATATTGCTGCAATCGGAAAGTAGTTACATGCTCAGAAGACCATTTAAGTTGTTGAACGTTTGAACATTTCGCGTGCTTCTTTCCCTTCGTGCCGACTCTAATCTGAGGACCAGGTGGCAACAGTCTATATTAACAGATAGTTTTTGGTATCAAGGGCAGGTGACATCTTTGAAAGTGCCTCCATGGTTTGTTGAAGTCCTAAATGTAATAACTGTCCTAAATGTAATAAAGTCCTAAATGTAATAACATTTGGTCCTAAATGTAATAAAGTCCTAAATGTAATAATGTTCGGTCCTAAATGTAATAAGCCTCCTATGCAATCGTTTAACTGCGCTAACATTGAGATGTTAAAGTGACAGCTGTTGCACCAAAGAATCCTCTGACCAATATCTATGGAATATTGCGGGCTCGCTGATATTAATCAGCGGCTTTTTATTTGTTAAAGACGTAGGTCGAGAAGCATTGGCTATAAAACCTTATTCTAGTACTGATGTGCTTTTGGCATCAAATTGACGGACGCAGAAGCAACGAGAACGTTGACTAATAGCTCTCTCTA
Source organism: Pocillopora damicornis (assembly GCF_964200805.1). Classification (NCBI taxonomy): domain Eukaryota; kingdom Metazoa; phylum Cnidaria; class Anthozoa; order Scleractinia; family Pocilloporidae; genus Pocillopora; species Pocillopora damicornis. The sequence goes on along the minus strand of NC_142675.1, from coordinate 16,753,865 downwards.
TATCATTGGCTCAGACTCTTAAGTGTAACAGATTTTGACGAAATACTTCTGTCCTCAGTGCTGAAGTTAACACTTGATGAACCAAATTACAAGGAAAAAGAAGTCCACCGACTTATACGTTAGACAAATTCTGGGCTCAGAAGGGCATTTTTTGTACCGTCTTCCCTTGCCAGATTTGTACGGGTTTGCATAAAATATATTCATATGCGTTATTGACCGAAAGTGAGGTCAAAATGGCTATATATTGGCCGAGTTTTTTTTTTTTTTTTTTTGCGTTTTTATGGACTGAGACGAAGTCATGGTCCATAAAAAAGTAGAAAAAGAACGAGGCTAATATCCAGTAATCTTGACCATACAAGAGAGTTTATATTCTCTTGGCTTAATCATTAAAGGATTCATTGTATAGCAAAAGATTTCGCTTTGATAAGAATCAAGAATGGCTTGTTTATTTCGAGAGCCGATAGTAAAAGCCAACTGTGTTTGCAGCGCAATAAACCCAAGAGGGTCGTTTATTTTTTCTATGTATATATGAAAACATTGTCCAAAAGTTACGAACTTTGTAAGTTTTGATAAGAATACATGAAAGTCATATATTTGTACTGCGGAAAATACATTTTAAGCAAATGAAGATCATCGCAGTATATACTCAACTTAAGCAGTTGAGAAATAAGGCCTGAAAAAAAAAAAAAATTCAGGCCTGAACGGGAATCGAACCCATGACCTCTGCGATACCGGTGCAGCGCTCTAACCAACTGAGCTATCAAGCCAACCGGGAGCTGGTCAATTGTGAGTTCTTTATATACCCGTAGATGGAGAAGGTGTGATAAGAATACATGAAAGTCATATATTTGTACTGCGGAAAATACATTTTGTATTGTATTATATTGTATTATAAAATGTATTTTCCGCAGTACAAATATATGACTTTCATGTATTCTTATCACACCTTCTCCATCTACGGGTATATAACGAACTCACAATTGATCAGCTCCCAGTTGGCTTGATAGCTCAGTTGGTTAGAGCGCTGCACCAGTATCGCAGAGGTCATGGGTTCGATTCCCGTTCAGGCCTGAATTTTTTTTTTTTTTCAGGCCTTATTTCTCAACTGCTTAAGTTGAGTATATACTGCGATGATCTTCATTTGCTTAAAATTTGTAAGTTTTCTTGCGCGTTTTTAAGAGCCATAATTCGGCTGAAGTTCATTGAACATTTCACTACAAGATTCTGTATTAGAGACTTAGAAACTTCAGGCAAAAGTGTTAAATTCGACTTACCGAACTATTTTAGTTTGTAAACTATCTTAGAATGCGAACTTTGATGGTTTTTGAACTTTGATGGTTTGACACTTTTGACAGCTTTAGTCTTGTACAGCCAATCAGATTGTTTGAACCATTCCAACAAGGATTCTTATTGGCTTATTGTAGCGTGATTTATGAGAGTATAGAGCATGCTGACGACATTGTTGTTCGCTTTGGAAATAAAGTTTGTTTTGAAAATTGAAAGTAATGCTTGGGTAATTTAACGGATTCTTTATTATAAAACAAATAGAGAAGCGTTGACTGTGCTCTGTTCTGTTATAAAGCACTTGGGAAGCGGCTAGAGCACTCAAGAAGTGGGAAGAAACACTCGACTACGTCTCGTGTTTCTCCCTACACTTCTTGAGTGCTCTAGCCGCTTCCCAAGTGCTTTATAACAGAACAGAGCACAGTCAAGGCTTCTCTATTTGTTAAATAAGGACCATACTTCGACTGCTGATATTTCTTATGTCTAGCAAGTGAAAAGACGCTGATTGATATCAGCGGGCCTATAATGTGACATGTATACTGGTCAGCGGTTTTTTTGGAGCAACAGCTGTCACTAACATATCAATGTGGATGTCCGCCATAACAACAATGCACTGCAGGAGTTAAACGATAGCCTTTAAGCCGAACAGTTCGAGACTTGTATGGATAAAAATTTCGCCACAGTGGTTTTTTTTTTTTTGTCTCCGTTAAGGCACGTTAAGTTCCCTACAATATCCTAAGGAAGACTTTGCAGCAAAGAAAGTCACTAGACGGCATAAGCCAACTTTGAAACAAAGATGGCTCACGGTGGAAGCGCTCGTTTTCCTCCGCTTTGGCCCGGATTCGATTCCCTAAACCGTTTGTTTGGTGGCGATAACGAAAATCTCCTAAATGCGACTAAACTGAAAAACACAAGCGATAACGAAAATCTCCCAGATGCGACAAAATGCGACTAAAACTGCGACTAGAACTGCGACAACACACACGCGAGAAATCGTACGCGTAACTTGCTTACGACTGATTAACGTTAAATGTCTCAGCGCGCGCGCGCTAATTGCACGACATGCCAGTCCGGTACTTTCTTCTTTCTTCTGCGAGTGTGTTGAATTTGTTGGTTGTTCTCTACATTGTTTCGAGGGTTTCCCTACCTTCACAAAAACCATCACTTCAAATTTCGATTCAACCTGGAAAACAGAGTACAAAAACCCATCCCGTGCAAATTCCAAAGTAAAACTTTGATCTTTTTCATTTCATTCACTATGTAAATTTTCCTTTGATGTATACGCTCACCCTTGAGTATTCTTTCCCCTCTCGCCCTTGTCACTTTGATTCCTGTGCATCGAAACCTTTTTAGCTACAGCTGTTCAGACCATGATTAATTCAAAATGGCTGCCGCATCAGTGAAAAGATTTCATACCACAATTCTACATGTTATATTCGAAAGCCCGTAGAGAGTAACTTGAGATTTTCATTCATATTAACAAGCTAAAGGATAAGAAATGAAATTATTTTTCTATTTGTCAAGTTGTGAGTTTTCTACTGATATCATCGATGTTATGGCTTTTGCAGGTCCCTTAGTAGAACTTGTGAGTCGTAGCGGTGAAATCTTCTATTATATTTCTATTTTGGAAGATAGTATTGGCAAATTAACATAAATTGTCTTTTTTTAATTTTAGCTCTGTCTGAAAACAGGATTTTTTTAAGATCAAAAGCTTTCACTGCAAAGAATCCGAGGAAAAGAACAGCAAAATATGCCCCGAAAGAGAAGTGTTTCCTTTAATTAGTGCGAGAAGTATTTCAGTTTGACGCCAGCGCTGTTCAGGTCAATCATCTTCCAAATAACGTGGAAAACGCTGGCATTTAAAATTCTTCGGGCGCGAAAATGAGAATGTCTGAATTCATTGCAATGTCAGAAAGGTAGGAGATTTGAGCCCGTACTAATCTTTTACCAAAACTATTTTTATAAATGTATCACGAGTCAAGCTTTAATACCAGTGAATTGTGGCATTTCAATGTTGTTCTAAATATTATCTACTTAAGATATACTGTGAATATTACTTTGACTCAAAGTCTCCACGAAATGTGTTTGTGGGAAAGAGGTAAAACATCGTTCTTGATATTACAAGTGCATCGCTAAAGCTCTTGCTACTATGGTGGTTTGTCATGAACTTAGATAGTAAGTTCGAATTACTCATTGAAGTTAAAATTACCCTCAGTTAAAATTGTATTAAGGTCATTTCGCACGAGCTAGTTGTGATCTTCGTAGTCATGTCAGGTAGTTAAATTTGCTTCTTTTCGGGTACCTCGACCGAATATTTTGTTGCTAAAATTGATCCGGAATGCAAAGTGGAACAGCGGTTGCACAGCAATATCAGCTTGTGTTTCGAAAGACTTAAAGTAACCTGTTAGTGACTCTGATCAAGTTAAAAATTTACTTGAATTTAGCGGCTTCTGTTTCCTTCGAGTGAGCAGGCTTATTCAACAATTTTACTGATCGTAAGTTTGCTGAAAAATGTGTTGTTATTATGATTTTTTTTTTTCAGAGGGCACGGTAACGAATCCTGCAATCTGATTGGTTCTTTACCTGGTGGGTATTTTCCTACGGGCAACGGTAACGCTTTCGTGAGTCGCCGAGTACATCCCTTCATTCGTTGCTATTTTTCATAAATACATCTCGTTTTACCGGCTGGGCAATATTTTTCATCAATATTGTGTCATCATTGACACATCTCACGAGCTAGTAATGGGTAATTTACTTGTACACAGTACAAGTTGCCTGTGTATTTAAAAGTATGTGAGTTTAGCTCACTTGTATTTTCTATCCTTTTTATTTGCCTTCTTAGAATGTACAGAATGCGATGTCCATCGACCAATTGGCTTTTCCTTGTTTTTGCGTTGCTTCTATCCATTGGTAAGACACTTCTACGGCACCTTCTTTAAATGCACCTCGTATTTTATTGAAAAAGCAACGATACTTTATGCCCTGCATTCAACGCCTTTACTTTGCTTTCAGTGTAGAGTGTGCTTTTTGTTAAAATGGTTGATTTACTTGATTTTGTCTACTCATCTTTCTTACTTAGACGCTATCCTAGCAAGGAAATCTGAACAAGTAAGTCATATTTTTCCTCGGAAAAATGTTTCAATGGTAGTTCAATTTCAATGTTCATACCTTGGTTGGAAAAGAAGATTTCCAAACTACTTGTCCAAATTTGCGAGGGGTTCGTATTTTTCGATGATTACTTGATGTTGCTTATGTTTTGTATGTAAGATATGATGCTTTATTACACTCATTTTGAAATCACTGGTGGTCCCTGTAATCTGATTGGCTCTAATTGATGCGATTTATTCACAAATTGCACCATTTTTTCCTTTAAATCGCATCTTTTTCCCAGCCAATGAGCAGGCTACACTAAAAACAAAACAGCCAATCAGATTTGAAGGCTTGTTCAAAGTAACCGATCAAATTGCAGAAAAATGAAAGACAAAGAGTATCATGTGGCAAATTTTGCAACTTTTGTGGACAGTTTACCAACTCTTACTTTTTCCACCCCAGAAAATAGATGAATTTAATTTCAGACCGGCTCAGCACTGCATCAATAAAATATTTTAACTGACAAAGTCCTGTGTTTGGGCGATTTTAAAATGGATGTAATAAAGTGGTAATTGAATTTCGTGTCGTGCAATTTTGGTCTGAAATCATGCTTGTGATTTCAAATCGAACTCGCGCTGCGCGCTCATTCGATTTTGAAATCACGCGCATGATTTCAGCCCAAATTGCACTCCTCTCAGTTCAATTACCATTATTTACGGAAATTGATTTCATTTTGGTTGTGCGATGAAGATATGATAATGATGAGTGACTGAGACTGTCACAAATATAGTGCAACTCAATTCCATTGAAATTAAAAAAATTTTGCAAGACATCAATTTATTCGAGTTGCACAAAGGGGGTGCATCTTATGATTGGTTTGAAGCGTTTGAGTATTTATCTTCCTTGATTCTTTCCTTAGAATCTCCACCATCACATGACCAAGAGAGAAATAGAGCATTACTTTGGTGTCAAGGATCATACAAAAAGTAAGACAAAAAAGTTCCTTTTCGTATTTTTGATAATTTTAAGCTGTTTTTGCGATATTTTGAGCAGTGATAAGAAGGTTAGTGCAGTCGTTAGCCCATTTAAGGTGTTGCTCATAGACATCGTAACTGACAGCGCCCCCGACGGTGGAGAGAGAAATAAAGCTCCTTCCCCAAAAACGCAATTACCTAATGCCAGCCGAGTTTTGAACACGGACATTTCGACCTGGAGTTTAACGTACTACCTGTTAAGGAAACGCTTGTTCCACATTTCAACTGACACTTGGTAAGCCCCGAAAGGCCTAGACCTCTAAGAACGTAAGTTTTTGCCATCTTTTCACAGTACCCGAATACGATATCAGCTCACCACATCATACAGACGTTAATGGAAGGACTATGTCTCCCTTTCTCATCAGGGGAGATGTGGGTCATTCAGATATTTTACATTACGACCTGCATGCATTTGGTTCCAAATTACGGTTGCGATTGAGGCGAAATCGTAATCTCATGGCACCGAACTTAGTTATTGAGAGACATCACGGAAAGGGTATGGTAACGACTCAATCTGCGCCTAAAAACAAATACTACTTGGGACAAGTTTTGTCCGATCCAGATTCCTTGGTGGCCTTGCGAGGTGACACAAGCTTGGTAAGGGTTTGTTACGCTTGATGGTATCTTGACTTTTTCTCTAAACGTTTTTGCCAAGCGCTAGAAAAAGGATGATGGTAAGTTTAACTTCTTTGAAGTTTTTTAACATGGTGCTCTCGCTCAGACACGCCTGTGTTTACTACCGTGTTAATGATGTGCATGAAAAATGACGCGCTTCTAACTGGCGGAAAATTAGTGCATTCTCATGTAACTCGAGAGCAAATTACAAATAGCACGCGCGCAATTTTAAAATTTCGTCTGTCTTGCCTTTCTCGTATGTTTTTTTTTTTCATGTAAATTATTAACAACAAAAACATGATTTCTCCTGCAATTTGGTGTAATAAACACTTGTAATTTTTTTAAAGACTACAAATTGTACTCACCCTATGGGCTCGTGCAATTTTGCTCTCTTTGAAAAATTTACTCGTGCTTATTAACACCGAATTGCACTTAAAATCATCTCATTACGCATACAAATTTCTTGCTGGTACTTACATTATGTTAATTTTTTATCATTAGATGGGTATGATCAGGACTTCTCGAGAAACACTATTTATACAGCCGCTCTCGACACACTTGGCCAGGAGAGTGAGGAGAAATGCATACTCTACACCGCACTTGATTTACAGAATTCCAACACAAGAAGCGGTTTCCTGTGAAATGCAGTCAACAGGTTCGTTCGTTTTGTAAAACGAGCAAATACTGGAATTAGTGATGCCACAGTAATGGAGCAGGAGTCATTGGTTGGTTCCCGCTTTATGGTTCTCTTGTTTTTGGCCTTCCTCCACGATGATAAGCACTGCCAATTTTAACTCGACTTGGGCACAAGACGCGAGGATCAATCTATGATAAATTCAGTTTACTTTTTAATTTTTTTCTCTTGGCACTTCCACTGGCAATTCTTTATGTGATTTTGACGACATTAAACCCGCTTTCGGTAAACGATTGTTATCTGTATATCGCATTGTGTTTAGATGTACTTATCTGGCTTTTTCCCTCAGACCACTAGATTTTTCATCAGTACTGAGACCTTTTCTTTATTTCTTTACTTCTATTTTTCTTATTTTTCAGGAAAAGATCGTATCAAGAGATCTACACTTTATAGGAAGACTCGTGAAGTAAACAAAAATGGCTATAAATTTCTTGAAGGAGCGTTAATTGTTCCTAAAAGCTACGAACAGAAGTATGGAACAGATAAATTTGCCACAGTACTCCTCGCTATTGCCAACATGGTATGTTTGCTTGGGCATGTTTACGACGAAACAATATTGATTTTGTCTTAATCAACGAGCTCTAAAATGGCTGGAAGCCAGACAAACATTCGCCGTATCAGCAGCTTTTGGAAAATGCCCGAAGGTTCATTTTTTCATCAGTTATCCTCTTTGATATGCAGAGATTCACTTCAGTAAGAGTTTCGCTTCAACGAGAGAGTGGTTATTAACTCGTCTTACACCTTTTAAAAGGAAATTCCATCTTTATCAGAATTACATTTTTTCATCTGATAGGTTGCTGGTATGTATCAAGATCCCAGTATAGGAAAAATCAAGGTCTATTACGTGGTTACCAAAATTGTTGTTATGGAGTCAACAGTAAAGCTGGTAAGAAATACCATTAAGAACCAAGTTTGCTAAAGATACTGTAGTTTAGATTGGTCTGGTGAAAACGAACAAGAAGCCATTGATAATAAAAAAGGTGATAAAAGTGAAAGGTCGGAGCAAATGCACGTGATTGGAGCCAAGAGTGCGTGTGTAAACGTTGGAGACCAAGGCATATTGTTTCTTGTTTGAAAAGCTTCGGACGTGAGCCGGGAAGAGGGATTCTGGCAAAAGTGTTAGCGAAAGAGAAAAAAAACAAAAATAAAAGTCTTGCACTTTTGAACTCTTGTTTCTGAGAAGTCCTATCGTGCTACATCGAGTCAGGATTTTTGAAAGATAGGGAAAACCAATTGAAACAAGTTGAATTGCGGCTAAAAACTTTGTTTTCTTTTGCTGTATAGGCTAATTTCTCTAAGATCGACAGCAATAGCAAAAAGCTGACTCAGATGTTGAAATGGGCGGGACCTTCAACACTGAAAAGTTTTAACGACCCGGATCACTATGACGTGTTCAGTTATGTGTCAAAGTACGTATTAACTTTAGATTCTCGGATGAATATCAACATAATTTTCATTCGACGTCATGTTTGTCGCGCACAGCATTGGGTGGATAACCGAGCAAATAATACTTGGTCAGAAATCAAACAAAGTGAGCCGAACAAACATACTCTTCCAGCTTGATTTTGAACGAAAATATTGATGTTACATCCGGAACTGTAACTCTCAAGATCTGAAAAATGGTCCCTTTTCTAGTTGCTCTACTTTTTCACGTAAGTAAACAAAAGATGAAAAGCACCCTCGAGCTGATGGATTCGTCCAATCCCATCGCCTCACTTTTTCCTGAATGATGTATAGAGAGGACGTTGCATGGGAAAAACCTTGATAGTGGTATTTTAAGTCTCTATTGGGGTGTCAGATTCATCGGAAAAGGAGCAAACAGCATCGTATCCCCTTAAAGGTGAAAAAGACTTATGCTTGTTTTACGAGGCGTTACGTAGACCTTTCAAAGAGGCGCGGGGGAAAGTTTGCTTAGAGAGAGACAGATACCAGCCTACGTTGTAAGAAATCCTCTATAATTAACTCCTTTTGGCACAGAGGATCAGACAGACAAACAGAGTACAGGCAGACAGACAGACTGTTTAAACAGTTTTCTTTTCGTCACCAAAATGACTCTATCACGGAGCGTCTAATTCAGGTAGAAAATTATATTGTTTCGTGCAACTAAGCAACTGTCTCCCTAGACTTGTGATGAAATTTTTTTAATTGACCATCTTACCACTTTCTTCCCTTTTTGCAGTGAAATAAAAAGCGGAGGTAAGATGCTCTTTGCTAACTTGTGTAATCGGCTGAAAGATGCCAAGCTAGATGAAAGGCGTCGTTTTAGAAATTTTCATATGTTTTTGGGTGATAAAAGTTCCAAGGAAGATAAGAAGAATAAAGGGTCATTGAATATATCCATGTATATAAATTTTTAGGTCTCGCCATTGCTAACCAGATCTGTTCCAAGGCAGGCGCTGGGAATGGTAACGTCAACGCTGATGTTGGTCTTCAAACTGCACTTCACGTCGCACACGAGATAGGTCACAAGTAAGTGACGACGTTGCGTTGTTTGCATTTTTGCATTATGTCCGATGTCAGTATTTGTCTTCGTCTTGTACGCTCTCTTATATCAGATTCCTTTGTCGCACATTGGCTCGGGAAAACGAACCACCTGGATCTAATTTTATCTTTACATTAGAATCTTTTAACAATAACACGACGAGATTTGTCGGAAGTTTCGTGTGTCGTGACTTGAAAGTTAAGGTAGCACAATTAGCAGATGTATCGACAGTTTTGTTGCTACATGTTTGCTTGTTTGTTTTTTTCGGTTTTTGTTCTCAATAATTAATCGTCATTGCTAGCTCTTGTATGTAATAAGGTACGAATGAGGTAAGAAATGCTTGTATGAGAATTAAAGGCTTACCTTTCTCTGTTGTCGCAGCCTTTACCTTGATCATGATGGCGATGTAGGGTGTCCGCAGCATCAATACATTATGGACGCTGTTTTACCGAGTGGTATCTATGCAGCAACCTGGTCGAATTGTTCCCGGAGGGTCCTTCAGGAATTCTTGGGGTGAGTGCCCTCTTGTGGAAAATCGGTTAGCGTTTTGTAAACTTATGAAACAACTGAATATTCCCAATCGTATCTTGATTAAAATTATCTACATACTCCAGTAAATGCTACTCGCAATTTATTTTCCAATATAATCTGGAAAATGATTACCACTTATGACTTTTGTGCCTTTTTACACGTACCATAGTAATATTTTTTAGATTGATTTTAAATAGCATTTTACGTTATTATACCATATAATTATACCTTTTGTAATGTCAACGTTCTAATGAACTTACAGGACCCCTATTAATACTTGTTTCATTTCACTAACGAGGTTATCCGATTTAAGATCATTTACGATAAGCTAGGAAACATTATGTGGTAGGTGGGCTTTGTTTACTTTTACAGATCCAAATAGTGAGAAGTGTGGCATCCGTGAACTGCCTGCTAACATCTGCAAGGGTAATATCTTACCACTTTGTTCTTACTGTTTGACAGAGGCAGCAAGTCTTGGTGTTTAGATAACACACCCCACGGCGATCTTCCAACCCTTAAACCTGAGTATCACGGCAAACTTCCCGGGGAAATCTTCGATGGGGACGCTCAGTGTGTCATGCAGTACGGCGCTGATTACATATTGTCACCTCATCAAAAGGTGAGCTATGACTGAGAAAGGAAGTACCACAATGAATAGGTTCGGCGCGCAGCAAGCCATGGTTTACTTCACGCAGCTTTATCTTTGAACCAATGGGGAGCAAGTTGTTCTTGGATTTGAGATTGTTATTTATTGTTCTGCTACATTAAAAATCTTGGATGACGGATTTGGAAAATCAGTCATTCGTTTCACACAAATCAGCCAATTTTCTACTATAGTGAAATTTGTTAAGCACCTAAGAAGAGATGGAAACTTTGAGAATACTGGTCCTCGGGGCCAACGCGTCTCAAGTTAAGTAGAGCCCTTGCGTAATATGCAGTAAAGATGTCAGGCCACGAGACCTTTTCCTAAACAGATTAACATTTCCCTCGATTTAAACTCATCGCCCCTTGTTTCAAAAAATAATTTCTACTTTAAAATTTTTTTTTAAGGGAATATGCGATAAGTTATATTGCTTTAATCCTAAAAGTGGAACGCAATTGAGTCGACTTGCACCGATAGCTGATGGGGCACCCTGTGCAGAACGCAAGGTAAGAACAAGGGTAGTTATCCTGCGATAATCTTATGAGCGTCCGGAAGCGTTTATTATGGCCATTTTCTTCTGCCACGAGCGAAACTTCCATGAATACCGCCACGAAAACACACCATGCCTTGCCAACAAGCTCTCTGCGCCTTAGCGTCTCTCCAGCTTCTGTCGCCGGCTGCTTCATTGTTCATAGCGACAAGGCTGGGAATGCCTGCTTCCTGGCTAAATCTACCTCAAAGATTTTACGAGCAAAGATGAAAGAAACAAAATTTTGCCGTTTTTAATTTCATTCTATGGAAACTGAATTATTCGTGAAACAGTTGATTGATCATTACGATCAATAAATCAATTGATAGCTTGACTCTTGACTTTCTGTCTTTCCCACACTTACATTTAATTGAAATAAACACTATCTTATAAACTTTTTCCGCATGAATGTCTCTCGAAACCGGTAAAAGTGAAAGAACTTCAGAAATTCTCGACCAGATTTCCCCAAGCTGGGGAAAATGAAGCTGCCATGTTTTTGCTTCAAGAACACTGTAGCCACAAACTAACTGTGGGATTCATTTAGAAATTTATTGAAAATGTTATTTACATGAGAAAGAAAACCACTTGCAAAGTGAATGTGCATTCAAGATTCTTTTTTATTTTGGCTTTCATTTAATAGTTATTACCAAGTTTAAACGCTTCAGCACTTCTGTTAATTTTAGGAAGGACTCCGTGAGAGTTTTGATTTAAGCAGAGGCAATGAAACAAATTTTGTTAAAGGGAAATTGGGTGCCGCGAGTATACAAAATAGCTGAACGGCATTTGAACAAGAGTACACTTGCAATTTTGCTGTTTATGTCGTAAGTTAGGTCCTCAAACTTGAAATAAATTTTACCATCTATAACCCTAAAACTGACCTTTATTGCGATGAAAAAGCTCCAGAAAATATTTAAAATGTTTCTTAGGCCTGCAAACTACAGAAACTTTCTGTCCAGCTTATTAGTTTACAGTGATGAAGGAGAGGTAGAGGAATTCTGGCTACAAAATTCACGTTTTTTCCCTTCCAAATTGAGGTATTCTTCAAAAGCACTTTTATAGTTAGTGCCCTCTAACTAGTTTGATCTTACACATCGCTATTTTACGTAAGTTTTCTCTACAATTTCTGCTCGGGTTCTCGGTGCCATTGCGTTTATTCAGCGGGAAATTAATTTGTCTTTGCTCTTCTGACCAATGTTTCATTCAGTTTCCTGCGCTTTGATTGGTTTCTCACGAATTTTTTAATGGTTTTCATGAGAATCAGCGACTTTATCACAAATTAAGAGCTAAGAATAAGTTTATCTATATCTCTGACAAACTCCGCTCTGAATTATGTCATAGAGGCGACAAACAACACCCTCTGGGTTACTGGGGCTCCTACAATCTGAATTGCTCTCAGCAGTACAATTCAATCTCAGATCGTACTCTTTTCATTTTTTTGTGACTGGTTGAATAGGAAATTTTTAATGACAAAAATTTCAGCAATTAAATTGCAACATTTTAAAATTAGATATTGTTATAAAACCGGAAATTGGACCACGTGTTCGGCCATTTTAATGCGTATTTATTCGATTTTTAAATCGAGCGTACAGTTCCAGACCAGATTAAACTTCTTGCACCTCAGTTACCGCAGAAAAAACAAACCCTCTAAATCTGTAATAATTATGTCACTTTACCGGTTTTAAAAAATATTTTCTGTTACAATTGCAGTGGTGCATAAGCGGGAAATGTGTAGACAATGGCAAACCAAGGATTGATGGAGGTTGGAGCGCGTGGTCTCGTTACGACTCACCATGTTCACGGCCATGTAACGGCGGAGTCACGTTCAGAACTCGAACTTGTACAAACCCTGTGTAAGTTTGAATAATAACAAATCTAAAACTGTATTTCCTGAAGCATTTAGACCTTAGGATTATAAAAGGCGTGTTCGTAATGATTTTTTTCTATCGTTATTGTTGTTTGTTTCTTTTGGTTGAGTGTGTGTGCGTGTGTGTGTGTGTGTGTGTGTGTGTGTGTGTGTGTGTGTGTGTGTGTGTGTGTGTGTGTGTGTGTGTGTGTGTGTGTCAGTCTAGTTTTTTGTAGCTTCAAGTTGTTGTCGTTGTCGTTCGTTTTTTGCATTTTTTATTTCAACCAGCGATTTTTAAGTTCCTTGTATTTGCTTTAATCTTCTTCGTCATTATCCATCCAACAAGCGCAAGTGGAATAATTGTATCATTAAAAACGCCCCAAAATATAGATAAATCTTCCTAATTTGCTTTATTGTTTCCTCCGAGATACTTTTTTAGCTCCGTTTTAATTTTGAGCATGGCGTATTGGCTCATAACCCATGACAGCTAAGCCAATGAAAACTCTTGAATTGCATTATCCAATGTGTTTTAAATAAAATATCACCCGCAATCAGACATCTTCAACTGACTTTTTCTTACCTACTAGACCATCTAATGGCGGGGAATCCTGCGTGGGAGAAACCAAGGAATGGAAAATTTGTAACTCGCAGGTTAGTCCGGAAAATCGCCCACAAATAAAAGAGGTTTAATTTGGAAGAGCGACTCTGCCTAAGTGATTGTAACGGTGACACCTTCGGATTGAGCACACGTAATTATTTATTGGAGAAGTATCCTCAACTTGAGTTTAATTTTTATGTTTTCTATTAAAAGGAATATATAAGATCATGACTCTGACAGCGTTTTGTAATTCCAAAGAGTTAACATACCCTTTCGAAAATTGTATTCAAATGTTACTAAACTTTGAGCACGGATGCCGGCATTTTGAATTTTGTGTATCACTATTGCCGGTTACTGTTGTCCCAGGGCAAGTCTCAAACCTCTCTTGATATCTGTTTAAACAGTTGGAAGTCACGCAAATAAGCATTCTTGACTCAAATTATAAGTAATGATTTTTATTTCTTCGATACCAGCGTGGCGTAGGAGGTCCTAAAAGAAATAAAAAATTTGTTCCTCGAGCATTCATCCATCCAAAAATCTCCGTGTGCTTATCTAAGTCAACAATGTACTCGGCGCGTTTTTTACTTCTTTAATAAAGCACGCGGCAATAAGCCAATCAGAATCCTTGTTAGAATGGTTCAAATGATCTCATTGGTTGAACAAGACTAAAGCTGTCAAAAATGTTAAACTATCTGCAGTAGTTTACAAACTGAAATAGTTCGGCAAGTCGAATTCAACACTTTGCCTGAAGCCTTTTAGTCTCTAATACAGAATCTGAAAGTGAAATGGTCGGTGAAATCTGGCCGAATTGAAGCTCGGAAAAACACGCACGTTTTTTAACATAAAAATCAGAAAATAAGATCTGTTTAAGGCGAATGTTTAATGAATGAACGACAACCGATTTGACAGGAAGATGAAGACTGCTCGGGATGACAGCGCCGTAAAACTCGGCCGCTGTGATTGATGTGACTCTCTTACTCAACGCATCGGAAAAGATGTCAGAGCAAGCGCCTATTTGTTCACTCTAGGGGTAACCAATGTAAACTCTGAGGCTTGCTTCACTGCGATGAGCGGAGATTGCGATGATGAGCTAGATTAATATGAATTTTAACAGTTATGCCAGTTTGGCTATACTTTTCAACATTCCTGTTTTGGTCCGTTTTGTTTATGACCACGTAACTATATATACCAAACGAGTGTTAGCTGTGATTGATTTTACTTACCATACGAACTGTCCATTTCGTTGAACTGTCCTTTGAGGATTTTCGTCTCTGCTCACGTTATAATAACGTCTGTACGGCGCTTGACAGGTTTATAAACCTTTGTTTGGTTCTTCTGTTGCTATTTGCGGACTCGCTTGTTCTGAAATTACGCTTTCAATTGACGAAAAAAACCTAGAGAGTAGTCTGAGAAATGGCCAGACATAGTACAATTTGGCAGATGGCGTGACAGCTTTAGTTCTCTTGCCCTATGTTCTATTTAACAAGTAGATTCCAAGTTGCCATGCGTCTGTTCAGTAATAGGTCACAGATGACGTCAAAATGTGGTAAGAACAAAAAAGTGGCACATTGGTCATGTGTGAGGCGCAGCCGAGTGTGTCACTGATGTTCTTATCACATTTTGGACGTCCTCTGTGATCTATTACTGAATAGACACACGGCAACTTGGAATCTATTTGTTTTATATAATAAAGAATTAAAAAAGTTTTAATGATGAAGCGGTTAGAGCACGAAAGAATTGTAGTTACTTTTGCTATATTTTTTATCATTCCTGTTTTGTTCTGTTTTGTTTTTGAACTCGAACTTTATATACTATCCGAGTGTTAGCTGTGTTTGATTTTTATTACCATTGGTAAGCTTGCAATCTAAATAAGCGTGAAAACTTTCAAAACTCGGACTGTCCATTTCGTTTCCTCTTTGAGGATTTTCGTCTCTGCTGACGTTGTAATAACGTCAATTACGACGCCTGGAATGTTTATAAACCTTTGTTTGGTTGTTCTTTGCTACATGCCGGCTCGCTTGTTAGGAAATTTCACTTTATGTTAACGAAAAAAAGCTATAGAAAAGTCCCGGAAAAGGTCGGACATAGTCCAATTTGGCAGATGACGTGACAGCTTCAGCTCAGCTCTATGCCCCAGACTCTCAGAGAGCACGCTCTTCCAACGAACGATAGCGCGCGTTATATACGAACTTTATTATAATGGTCTTTCGGGAATAATGTTTCATGGACTGCTTTTGGTTTGCTTTTCGAGACTTGAATGTTTATAGTGGATAATAGAAAGACGCTGCATGAGATGCCCAGATCAGGGAAAATTATAATAAAGGATCTTTTGCTTTTAGATTATCGGGTGGTTCTCGAAAAATTTAAAGGGATTGACTACAGGATCATTATTTGATCCACTTTATCATTTTTCTTACAGGCCTGTCAAGAAGGAGCAAAAACGTTTAGAGAGGAGCAGTGTTTAAGAAAGCAATCTGGCTCAGTTCCCTACTTTGTTTCAAGTTGTATGTGTGTGACTTTGACTGTATTTCATTTATATATTATGTGCAATTCAAGGCCATATGTTTACGAAGCTTCACGTAAAGTTCGCTGACCAAAAATAATTACCTGTAATTTTCACCTAGAACTACAATTAGGAAGCTGGCAGCGTGTTTTCAATTATCGAATTTAAGATTTCCCTCGCTAATTCGAAGAAAAACTTGCCTAATGAGTTAAAAATCACCAAACAAAATGTAATGGTAAGACAACTAAATACGATAAGTTAACTAAGATACAACACTATTTTCGTTTTTAGGGAAGTTACATTTTTATTCATTTATCTTATTTATTTTCTCAGCCCTTTGTGAATTATATTGTCGTGTCGGAAGCCTTGTGAGAGGCAAAGGTACCGTAGAAGACGGAACGCGTTGCAAAGCAGACAAAAACACTTATGATGTGTGTATCCAAGGAAAATGCCGAGTAAGTGACTTGAGATGATATTGCAAAAAATTACCTATATCTATTTCTTCTAGTTTGAAGATATCTGTTCACAAATTTATCTCAGCGATTTATGGATAGTTGGTGTGGCTACTATGGCTTTAAAAAAAGTGTTCTGATACCAACCTTACTTAGTCTTCAGAATTGTCAGAGAATGTTACAATTTTGCAACCCGCAAAACTGTTTTATCTTAAAGGATTACTAAGAATGGAGAATATTTTAAAAACCCTTTTAACTCCCATGGGTGACCAAGACAGAATTTCTCTTTACAATATCAATACAATATCAAGCAGACGAGTGATGAGAATAAAAACAATTTTAGCGAGAAGTAATTAGTTGATCCAGTACCAAATCTCCAAACCAAAATCACAAGAACTATATGGCAGACAGAATTACTATTAAGATCTTGGGAGCTAAAGGATTAAGTTGAATTGCGAATAAAGTTCTGAAAAAAAACCTAACAAACAAACAAACAAACAAATGAACTTCAGCTCCAATAAATTATTTTCAAAGCAAACCATATTTCCCAGTCGATAGTTTTCCTCTCTTCTCGTTACCCTTTTTTTTTTATCGAAAACCTTTTGACATTTTGAGGAGAAAATCTTTGTGAGTCACTCCAGGAACTGAATAATCTAAGATATGTTGAAAATTTGAAATGTTTTTCACTCCGTCATGAAAATGCATTTAAGGATGTCGGGTAATTTTGGTTTTGAAATGTCACTTGAATAAATAGCCGGTTGGTTGTGATCACGTTCTGGACTCCAACGCAATGGTGGATCGCTGTGGCAAATGTGGCGGCAATGGGGACCAATGCTTCGTTATTTCTGGAAGTTACACGGCCTCTCACACTGTAAAAGGTACAGTTCATAGCCCAGTAGGAGAGTTCTTGTTGATTACGTCAAAGTTATGCAAATAGAGGGACACTAAAGAGGAGTTAGGCGCCTTACTTTGCTGTGAAAATAGAGATATAACTAATATTAGGTATGTGGCTTTGACGCCCGATTCACTCGCACGGACTCCGCAGCAAACACCTTGTTAAAATTTTTAGGTGTGTTTTATTGGTGGAGTGGCTACCTGGTTTTATAGGTGGCCTTTTTTCAATTTTTTAGATAAAATATTATCGATAAGTCGGTTATTTGATTTTGTTAGTTTGATAAGTGTTAGATGTCTACTTCGGTAATCTATGATTTCATTCGATTTCGTTTGATTCTCTGTTTCCTCGCTCTTTGTTTTATTATTCTCTTATGTCTCAGAGCTTTAACATTTAGAAGGCAAAGTTAAGATTTTTATCGCCTCTTTACTATTTGCCGAAAGTACACAAAAGTGCATAAGAAACTTGTAAAATTAGGAATGACTAGCGAATAACACCTTTTTTCATTTTGTTTCTTTAATTCTAGGTCTTGAAAATGCAGATGTCGTTCAAAGACTTCTCATTGGTGCTTACGACGTTTCTTTCAAAATGAGGCAGTCATCACGTAATTACCTCGGTAAGAAATCGAGGGACTTTAAGTGAAACCAACGGTATAACTTAAAGAGGAAGTAAGCTTCAGGAACCATATCGGTTGTTGTTGTCATTAACAAAAAAAATGCACTTCAAATTACGCAGTCAGTGTGAGAAATTCATGCCTGTATACTTTGTTATGGCCGATGGAGCCTACTTATCCTCTAAATTTGACCTGATGTGTGCTGCGCGTTAGAACCCATATCAATTGGATGATGTTAAAATAATTACGACCACTCAGGACAAAGGAAGGCATTATCAGGGGTCAGTGGAATCGAAAGGTGAAATCAATCGAACTGCCTGAAGCACGAGAAAATCAGTGTAGGAAAGTCACGAGTAACTTAAACTATAAAGTATCGAGTTTTCTGACCAATCACAGAGCAGAGTAAGCAAAACAGAAGAAAACACCCTCTCCCTGAATTTTTAACGATTTATCATATCAGCTGAGGTGCTGCGAAGTAACAATTTGTAACTAATCATCAGACTGTGAATATTGATGGTGAAAGCGCTTGATTACATTTCAGGGGTTCAAGCAGACAATGGAACATATTTAGTTGGCAACGTAAGTAAAAACTTGCAGGAAGTTTCTGTTGCTAACACAGTTATCCAGTATACCCGCAAGAAGTCAAAGTACAAAGTGATACTCACGATTCCAGGTCCTACAGATCAGATTCTTAAAGTAGTGGTAAGAAATTTTTCTATTAAGTATTGTTCATAGTAAACTTATATGTGACTTTATTTGTGCGTTTGCCGTAAAAGTTTATTAAATAGAGAATAATACATGGGCACGTGTGGATATGGAAATTCTCTTCGAGTGTTTACCTCAAAAGCTTCACGAGTAAGCGCTGCGAACGAGTGAGATGTCGAGTTGAACACAAGAAGAGGAATTTCATATCCACGCGCGCCCATGTATTATTTTTTTTATCATATAAACACAAAAGTCCTTTGACGCAAGAAAAGTCAACTTCATTAGTGAATGAAAATATAAAGGATCGACAATCACCGAAAAAAAATCGTAAAGTCCGTCGGTGCTAATGCTCAGAAAGAAAAACTGCGTCGAAACACCACAAAAACAAACAATGGCCGTAATTTTCATTACACAAAACATCTCGGCTATTGACTCGGTCCGGTAGAAGAAGCCTTTCAGGTAAACGGCCAAAATCGGCCTGTGGCAAATCTTCCAGTTCTTGATTTTCGTTCTCAGCTGCGAGAAACCACTGAATACGTAACTTTCAGTTTTCTTCCCCCTCTAGGAACGATTGAACGTCATTGTCAGTAAACGATACGGATATTTAAGTGTTTTAGGAGCCATAATCCGAAAAAATTCCCACAAAAGACCTTGGATTGTAAATGGTGAAGGCTTTGCCGTTCATTTATCAACCTTTAAAGTGGCTAGCAATTTCAAACACACGTGAAAAATTACGATATTTTTCACATGTGCTGTTACGGCTTTTCTCAAGGCTGGAAATCCTTGTATAATACCGCAGTTTATATGATAAATCGAGAATAATAAATGACACGCGTAGATATGGAGTTTCTCTTCGAGTGTTCAACTCGGTAGCTCACGAGTAAGCGCAGCCAAAATCGGCTTGTGGCAAATACGCTTGTTTTTACACATATCATTTCTACACCATCTTTTGGCACTTTATGTAAATTACGCCGCCTTTTATAAATTATGTTTTACGTCCCTCAAAGCAATGTGTTTTATATTTGCGTGGATGTGCACCCTTTTCCTACGAGAGTTTCGTTTCTCGTATATTCCCTCACTATGCCTCGTGGTATCATCACGTTTTACTTTTGCCTAATAATTTGTTAGGGGGAGGGGGGGCAGAGGTTATTTGTGGGGCATTCCGGCAGGTTACTTTGTTACCTTATGATTTCAAACTGTCCTTCGTTCCTTTATTTTCAGTATGTTTATGTCCAAGGTGGAAATCCAGGAATAGACTTTGACTTTAAAAGGGTCGTGCAACCTTCCGACACACCGCCTGAGAATAAATTTGAATGGGTGACATACACGTGGTCCGCCTGTTCCACAACGTGTGGCCAAGGTACAAACTCTTGAACTAGACGCGAGAGATTGAGAACTGCACGCATGTGCGTTTCTGCTCTCTTGCGCACGTGTTTCTGTTGTTCTTACTAAGTCCAGGCAAACTAACTGTTTGACTTTTCATAATCAAGATATACATTGAAATAGCTGATAGTGCTCACTGTTTTTACGAGAAACTGAACGTTTAGCTGTAATTTTTTAAGCTGTGAACTTAAGTGTGCTTACTTGAGCTCGGCAACATAGCGATGATAGCGATACCCTCAACATAGAAGGTTTCACCGTGAATCCAGAAAATCTTACGACATACATTTGAAAGAACCTTTTTTCTAAATTCAGGTAGTGCCAGGGAATCTGGTCACCTCCCTTCACAGGTTAAATTCGACTTAAGTTTAAATTTTCTTTTCTTTTAACATTGAGCTGGTGTGTTCTACGAAGTGAATTGAACAGGAACTATCAACATGTTGGAGAGGGTCAAGATACTTTACCCTCTCCAAGCAAATACTTGCCTTTTCGATCATCTACCCTCTCATATCCCACCCTTGCTGGTGGAGTAACTTGACGGTACTGGTTTGCGTTTTCACTTGCAGGTGTTCGTACACGCTCAGCGAGATGTATTCGGTCAGATGACAAAACACCCGCCAGCGACGAAGCCTGTGGAGAGAAAATTACAAGTGAATCATGCCAGGTCAAGGACTGTCCCTCGGAGTAAGAGCAATACATTTCTTTGACGGTCGATTACTGAGTTAAATACAGAGCTAATGGTTTACTTCTCACTAACGTGAGTTTGGGTTGAGTCATTTTGGCTAACGCCTTCAGAGGCGTTCTTCAATGGATTAGAGAGGGTGCTGCTGCACGGCATCTATACATTTTCTGGGTAGAAGGTATTTTGGGAGTCTGCTCAGTGTTAAATCGATCAGAGATAGAAATTTTGAGTACGTAGAAGGTATTTTGGGAGTCTTCTCAGTATTAAATTGAACAGAATCGATTAGACATAGAAATTTTTAGTACGTAGATCTTACCGTTGCTGTGAATAGTCCATTGCGATAGATTAACCTGCAGTCGTTCGGCTTTTGACGTAGAAAGAGAAGCCTGAGCGCCACGGTCTTGTGTCTATATTAACTATATAAGTAACAGAAGAATTTTTGCTTTCAGATGGCACACCACTGATTGGTCAACATGCTCCAGATCATGTGGCAATGGGTTGCAGACACGCGATGTCATCTGCCGTAAGAAGATCAACCCTACAGAGTATGGACCAAGTACAAACTGTCCTGCTGATCAAAAACCCAGCATTTCTGAGAATGTTCGATATTGTAACAGCATCGATTGCTTGGCTGATTGGGACACTCAAGAGGGGCTACTGGTAAGTGCCTCCAATTTTTAGAGGATCTTTCAATCGATCATTTTCAATTTATGTATCAGGAAGTATGAGATATTATGACGTCAAGTTAAAAGTCATCCTGAAAATGAACGTTTATTTCTCTTAAGAATCACGAGAGTAGCTCTATGTGTTGAACTTCTTCTAACGTCGCCAGAACTCCCTTTCAGCATAATATGTCAATGAAGCGTTAAGTAGAAAAGTGAACGATTTTCTATGGGGTTCCCAACCTCATTTCTCTTCTTATTTTGCTTAAATTGTTTGAAAAATGTAAAAAGTTTTAATGCAAGGACGTGCAGAGGTATTGCTTTTTAGATATTTGTATTCCGCTGCGTTCTCGTTTCACTGTTAGGGTTTTCTGAAAGTCTTGTAAAGACTCATTACGTTCTTGCTTCGGTATTGTCAGCTAGCAGGCAGTTGCTGCAAAATTGTGAATGAGGAGCAGTTTTTAACACTCGTTCATACATTTTATGGGAAGTTTATTACCTGACAACGATTCTAGTCAATCCAGACTGATCGCATATGACTTAAGCGTACAACAGAGGGGGCTTTTCGTAATAGCCAGATGTCTTTGGCAGGTGTTAGTTTGAGGTCTCAGTGTCCGCCGGGCCGGGGCTGAGTTTGCCTCTCTTCTTTCTTCCCCTTTCATCGATTCACAGTTATTCTTATATTTTTCTCTGTTGGTCTGCCTTGTGCCCTCAGTGTAGGGTGAAGGCAATCCCAGAATCACTTGCTCCAGCCTCAGCCAGCCGGCTAAACCAGTTGTTTTGTTCTTCGCTTTGGTTAAATTTTCGTTAAGCTTCAATTTTCCACTTTAGCCGAATGGTTTCTCCCCTCGCTACAACACTCACTTTTACCAGAAGGCCTGTATCTTTCCTCTTCCTTTACAGAGAGACAAATGCGGGAAGCCAATTGATCCAGCGACGCTCTCTTGTTACCGATTGGATCAGTTTGGCCAAAAAGCCATGGTTCCGAATCTTTTATGTAGGTACAGAGCTAAGCCGACACGTCTCCCATGTACAACTACATCATATCGTTCACAATCATATCGACATCAATATGCAATATTTACCAGCCTATTGGTTCCTGTGCTTCAGATGTTGCTGGAGTATTATAATTTGGGATAAGTTGCATTTACTGACGTCTGTCCTGGAAGGAACTTTGATTTTAAATTGTTAGAGGTCCCTTTTGTTACATGTCAAATGGCTCTCTCTCCTTGGGAGTGGGAAAGGATGCTCTGTTACATATATAAATGATTTCAAGTGTGACAGTACAATCAAATCAGCTTCTTCTTAGAGTTCAATCATTGCGAATGTCCTTAAATATATTTTAACAAATTTGAATAGAAACTTTACCTTGGGTGTCTACTAGCATCTCAGCTAAAATGAGATGCACAGAATAAAAAATAAAATAATCCGTCAGCAGTACCTTTTACTGGCATAAATCATGATATTTTGTAAAGAAATCTAACATGAAACTCTTACCTTGTTTATTTATCACATTATTAGCTGTTTCGATGATCAAGTTATGCTCTACCACATTTTAGCCAGATTTAATTGGCAGTTTGTAAATCTTGCCCACATTATTATATTAGTCGCATGACAAGCGTGAAACATAAATTCAAAGACGAATCAACCTCCGAATTACCAAGAGATGGGTTTTTTTTCCCTCTTTTCATATCTGTAAAAACCTTCCAAGAACTACTGTATTCAGAAAAGTAAAACGTTCAGATCCATAAATGATTCCTTTACCGGCAAAAGTCAAAGAATGGTTACAAAAGTCAATTCGATTGACAAGGCACATACTGATTTAGCTAATTGATCTGTTGTATGAGCGTCTCATCTTACATGCTAACAAGGAGATTTGCTGTTCATTTAAATCGGGTATAGTTATCAAGAAGACCGACGTTGCATATTTCAGGTCGTTCCCTTACGTAGTTATAAAAAAGACATTTCAAGTTACTTGCGGAGATCCAGAAACTGAAGCTGATCTTATTTTGTCGCGAGCCGGCATCTTAGACACGCCAAAAGATATCGATGATTTTACAATTTGCCCCATTCATAGATCAAATCTAGGTACCGGTGTTGGGTGGATTCGTGGTTCCATTAGTAGATGTAGAGTGCATAAAGAAGTGTGCGGCCATAGTAAAGGTAGGGTTAAGTCGATTCCAAATGCCTATTGGGGAACTGGCAAGCGTGTACCACAGATAGCAAGCAAGACATCTGGAAAATTCATATAACCCGGCTACTTACCACCTTGTGCAAAATTACACGTCCCGTCAGACTTAGGCTTCGATTGGGAATTGGTCAATAGGCTACCAAAAATCCAGACAGAGGCGGAATTTTCTATACCAATGTCTGAGCACCTTGTAAGCTTCCCGCTGTCTGGCGGGACGCGTAATTAAGCACGCAGTGGTAAAGGGCCCTTCCGCAGTAGCTACAAGACGCTGACAAAACTTTTTTCTCTTCACTGAAAATCACATCAAAATTTGTCCTTGCTAAATTTCAAGTGTGCTGAACGTATCAGCACCCCCCGGGGAACCCCTATACATAAGAGGGCGAGGATGCGCGCCGGGAATTTTGTAAATGACCCCTATAAATTTATAAAAGGTACCTGAGTCTTATCCGTGTGGGAGTGGCAACAACTGATATCTACCCTTAAAAAGTACCAATTTAAACACAAAAAAATTGAAAAATCCCAAAAATAAGAACTTCTTTATCGATGTGCTCCAGAAGCTCAAGTCAGGTCATTGAAATCGTCCTAGTAATGCTTATTTCAGGTATTTCATTGAGCGAAAAACGCCTTTGGTACTTCATCCGAGGTCCACGAGGTAAATCGCGATTTTATGGCATCCGAGCAACGATAATTGGATAGATTCTTTACTGCATCCTTGGTTCGACCCTCCAGATGAGTGCGGAGATCTTCCATGACTTCATTTTTTTTTTCTTCGATGCAACTCAAACGAGTGCGAAGAGTGGTAATCAATTTTAAGATTTCTTCCTGATCTCTCGTAGCATTTTTCACATGGGCCTTTGCGTGGTAAACTATTTGAGAAAGAAGTTCATATAGCCACCTAATGAAACAAACACAATACCAAGGATCAACAGAGTATTGTTGAGGCGATACAAATGTAGACAAAAACAGTTTTACTGACCCCTTGAAAGCTTTTATCTGTGGGAAAAAACCTTTGTTTAGACATTAGTTGAGACCATGTATTGCTAGTTACCTATTTTTTAAATGTTTCATACAACTCCTTACCCTGTTCTCCAATTTTCCTCTACACTGCAAAAAGAAACACTTGTTGTGTTGTTCCCTTTCACCTCGCATTAACCGACGCATATGAGCATATGAGCATATGAGCATATGAGCATATGAGCATATGAGCATATGACCACATGAGCATACTAACAGTTAGGTGCTTACCTCCAATAAAATTCCAGCCTGGCTTTGACGCTTCTTAAAACCATAGATCTCATACAATTCATCAGAGAAAAAAATCTTTTGGTTATGATCCCGTTGTTTTGGGCGATCCTGGCATTCTTCGTTGACATTTGAACGATCTGTTTCTCCGGGACAATATGAGGATAAAACTTCTTTAACTTTTCGATGACATGATTCTCCACTTTTTTATCTTCTTTTGTTTCTTTCACTTGGTCCCACTTGTTACACACCAACAAGGCACAGGTGGATGTAAACTCTTCTTCCTTGCGTTTTTCTTTGACGCCCTCCAGCAACTTTCCCAACTGTAATTTACCATTTAAGGTTACGTTGTATTCTATTCAGGTAATCCTTTTATTTTGAATCACTATGATTTCGTATGTGTAGTCACTTTGATTTTTCATAAATCTATCATTCGTGATAATCAAATACAAATGCATCTTTCATGCGACTGCTGTCTAATGACTGATGAAATTTGGAAAAAAGTCAAATTTAACTTGTTTTGATCCTACATTTTGCCCATTTTCTTCTTCAGCAGAGTTTGAATATTGTCATCTAGATCATCATAACACGTTTCAACCTCGCGGTAGAAGCTTAGCAGGAATTCCTTAACCTTGGCATCTTCGTCTTTAATTTTTGTTAAAACAGAAAAGGCCTAAGGACAAAAGAGCACGTTCGCATGTAAATATACAAGAAATGGCTGTTTTGTATAGTGAAATTGTCACCGTTTAGAAGAGATTCTGGTATCATGACTGGGAATGATACCTAAAGGGTTCCAGGAGTAATGATTGTAATTCATAAAGGAACTGTACACGGCACGCATCATCGGATCAATCAATCCATTGTTCAAGTTTGTTTTATTACTCCAAAAACACCCGCAAAGATAATGAAAGCATTGGAAAGTAGAATTTATACAAGAAAATGTAGTCTAGCTATTAGCGAGCGCAAGAAAGAGGACTATTCATATACTAACGTCCCTCTGATAAAGTAATTTTTATTTTCTAAGCGAGACGATGGTTTGAATTGCAATCGAAAGGTTGCGCTATAGTCTGAATAATAATGAAGGAGCTAAAAGAAAGTCAAAATTTCTGTTTTTTTTTTGCTTCAGTTATTAAGTAGTAATAACTTAAAATATTATTTCATTCGAAAGTTTCCTTAAGATCTTATCCGCGTAGAGAAGAAAATCATTACGTTAGAGTTCGAAACGATTCCGTTTGTTTACTGTCTGCGATATGAGTTTGCAATTTTAATTTTTACCAGCTTTTTATAGCTCTCACTTTTTACTGTATGGATGGGTCAGTAAAACCACTGATATAAATGGAAGAAATGGGAGAATTCAAATGAAAGGAAAGTACTGCATCGAGAGTAAAATTAATTGACGGCGATTGAGATTCTGCCCATAGCTCAGCATGTCGTTTTTAATTTGCTCCTCTTAATCAGTCATAATACAGCGAAACCAGATTTTTTAAAGAATTTATTATGGACTTCATAAGAAGGGGAAATTTTAAATGAGTTGAATTTGCGCAAAGAACCGTTATACTGAAGAAGCTTTCAAAAAAACACTCACGAACCGGCAATTTTCGCGTTTTCGTCGTCCACTTTGAAGTAGTCAGTGTACCGTAACAGAATCAAGTTTTTGCTTCAATTTGCATGCGAAAAGCTTTCTTATGTTTTCGTTATGGTTTCGCTCTGGTTGTGGTGCTACCTTATTTACTAATTCAGTCGTTGTCGCTGTTGTTCCTTTTCTTGCGGTAACTATATGTTAATTTACTGATACTGGTTTCTAGTTTTCCTTAACGGGTCTAATAAAAAATCAGCAACTAGATCACAGAATAGGTGATACGATTATTTTTCTCTTCATATGATAATTTCATATATGTAATAACACGTTTCCCTTTTTTATGTGAGAAAAAAGTAACTTGGGATGTTTAAAGAACACTCGAAAAGCATATCAACTGACTTGCCCGACGGCCAATGATTTACAGGCTTTTTTCGTGTTCTACCAATGTTCTTCTTGGATTACATCGTTATGAATTCCAATTTAAAATGTTCTGGTTAAGAATATATGAAAGTCATATATTTGAACTGCGGATAAAGACATGAATGAAAGTGATCCTCGCAGTGATATGCACTACTTAGGCAGTAGTGAAAATAAGGCCTGAAAAAGGGTCATGGGTTCAAATCCCGTACAGGCCTGAATTTTTTTCAGGCCTTATTTTCACTACTGCCTAAGTAGTGCATATCACTGCGAGGATCACTTTCATTCATTTCATTAAAATGTTCTGTCGCTTCGATAAGGCCTCCTTCCTAAGTCCCTTTTCACATGTTTCTTTTCGTGGCCCGACTAGCACTGCAAACCCTTGAAAAGCTATCCAAACTACTTTTGATTCTGCACTCCGTACCTCACAACCACGTGGACGGTTGTAGTAATTTCATATGATTAGTTAATGATGGTACAGTATTGTGCAAAAATAATGCAAACACCTTTCGACGAAATTCCCGGCTTTTCGACGAATTCTTGACCGAAACGAAACTTCCACGACAATTTCCACGCGAATTTTCGAGGGATGTATTGTTTTGAACGGCTCGAACTTTCGGCGACATATTCCTTGATGGCGTTAATGCGACTCGAAATTTCGAGCGGAAATTCGTTCTATGCGGCGAATATTCGGGGCGGAAATTCGTTGCTATTGTTCATTCTTTCAAGAAGATTTGATTGCATTTTTGGTTCGGTACTGCTCTCTGTAAAACTCCCATGGAATTTCCCGCTACGATTGAGTCTCCGCGCGACCTATGTTGTTTGCAACCATGACAACACTCAGTGTATCAATTGTGTCGATGCGATTGGGATCATTTACGTACTCTACTTTTGTTAGTCATCGTGGCCAAAGTTTCAAATTATTCTACAAAAAAATTAAGATCCTCCACAAGCAAGGCCTCCACCCAGCTGAAATACTGAAATACTTTTTACAATAAACAAAATGCTTACCTCACCAGCAGTCCAACGGGAAATGCTAAGAAGCTGTCCAAATTCAGACTTTGCTCGACTTTTCATCTCGTCTAGCTTCTGTAAATCTGGGTATGAAATTTCAAGGGCTTCCATCACATCAAACATTTCCTTCATATTATCAATTTCATCAATGGTTTTTGCTTTGCCTGTTGCCATATTGAATGATCCCAATGGTAACTAAAATGGAAGCAGGCACGTAAAGCAAATTACTAGATTGATCCTCCACCCCGACATCGAGTCAGTTCACTGCGATAAATCTTTACCGAGTCACTCTTGTGAACACAAGGCGTGACTGAATTATTCAGAGGAAACTTGCAAAGGAAGGGGGGGAGGAATATTATCTGTTAGTCCATGAAGACTTAATTTTTTTTTCTTTAGGGCCCGGAACTTCTATTTTTCAGGCTGATTGCACGTTGCTCTGAAACTAGTGCATAGCAGAGGGTTAAGTTTAAATTTGAGTTCATGAGAGAAAATAGTATTCTATAAAAGCAGTAAAGATTATTCATGATTACTATTATTGTTTGGTCTATACAAACTTTTGTCTACGGATTAGGTAGAAGGTACATACTAGGGCATAAAATAATGTCATCGTATTACGTCCTGGGCGTGAAACGAGAATCAGGGTCTAAAACGTAGTCTGAATGGATATTCAGTTTTGGACTGGCAATTCAGTGAGGACGTTATCAGGCATTCAATAATATTTTCCGGTAGAATAAACACCAAACGTCTGATTATTTAAAACGAAGTGTAGCCGTCGGTAAACAAAACCGCGTCCTAAACAATTCTAAATTTAGCTGAACTCTTTATCTGATCATTTACTATTGTTAAGAGCGTCAAGAGGGTTGAAAGCTAACAGTAGAGGGACGTTTATCTAACCAAGTCAACCCTCTTACATACACATCCTGAGACCCACTCATGAAACCATGCGTGAAACCATGGTTTGGATTAGACCTTGTGTAAATAACTGACCCGAAACGTTTTCTGTCCAAAAAATCGCCTTCACTTTTTGTTCCTCTGAGACGTAACATGGAGAGAAGAGTCGAGTTTTGCAAATACTTATGATAGATCTGTAAATATTAAAGTCATATCCTTATGAAGTAGCATTTTGTAGACAGCGATATTTCATAACAGACATACTTTTCCGACATGCAAGGGCAATTTGAATTAATTGTTCTCCAGACCATAATGTGACCCATTCAGTAGTCACATGAAAAACGCGTGACGGAGAACAAAGATCAATTTTTTCAATTATTATTCTATGCTGCAAGCCATTTGGATTGATCGTCGTACTCTGAAGGGTAGGAGATTTGTACATCCACGAACGGCAAATTGATAACTCGTCTTCCTAGTTATTAGATGAGCTTTATCGGTTTGGTATCAATCCCACTTGTATGAAGTAAACTTGCGGGAGGCCCATTGAGGTTCCAACTCGAAAATGAGACGCTATTGTTTTCCGATTCCAGCCTTTGGAAAAGTGACAATGATTTGATAACCTTTTAGTGAAATGGGTCAAATTACTAGCAAATCCAATGTAATTAAAATGCAAACAAACGTGACTGATGAGAGTCTTCTAAGAGGCTACTGTACCCCTTGGCCCTAACTCCAAGGTAACTTTCACGAGCCCCCCTCCCCCCACCCCCTGGATTCCAGCGCCCAGTGCTGAAGTACACACAAACAACACAAGAAACTGTCTGTAGTGTGGGGAAGAAGTGAGGAACCCACAGTGTCACTTCTCTCTTTCAGATTTTAATTTTCCCTGTTGTCTCGCGTACGCAACGAAGCTATACCCATCACTCACAAAATTATACCCCACACTCACGAATTTTCTTTTGTACCGGGGGGGTTTATGGCGTTTTGAGGCGAAAGCGAGGCAAGTTCAAATGTTAAAATGGCAAATGATAATTTGATTGTTGGTAGAAGTATTCATCAGGGTAATCGTAAATGTTCTTGTTCCTAATGAAACATACAAGCTTGAAAACCTTAAGTTGAAAGTTTACATTCCCAAAGGCATCTCGACACCTCAGGAGATGAACAGTTGAAATGTAGCGAATTGGAAAAATTCCAAAAAGCCATTGCATGAACCTGAGCAACTTATTGAGACACCTTTAACTGGTATAGTATGTGATATGGTTTTATGTCAACATAATTCACCTTCCTGCAGCAAGACAGCATTTTTTATATGTAGTTTATCTCCTTGACATTCAATTAATAAAGTTTCGTTATGTTTAATTACTTGCTGTATTTTCTTCCTGTTAAGGATAACACTTCAACGGTAGGACTATGAAAACTAATAACCATCGATTGGTACTATTATAACTGCATCACTTCAGTACTACAATTGCAAGGTGCTATGGTTTCCAAGGTTTTGCAAGAAAATTTGAGAATATGCTACTGGACCATGACTCAAAACACCCTACTAAGAATATTGCAAGTGAAGTGACAAACATACATATTAAGTCATCTCTTCTTACCTTTTCTGTATGAACAACAGCATATGACACAAAATTAATCATTCATCAAATGTACAAACTGGATGAGAAATAAAAAAAAAAATAATTTTCTCAAGAAATAATAAACCATTATTTTTGGCTCAAGGCCTATTATTGAACTTTTAAACCTGTTAGTTTGCAATCTTATTATTGGTAAGTGTTACATATTACTTTTCAAAAAGGTTAAAGGGTTGTCTATGCATGTGTGTATGTTGTATCAGGTGGTGGTGGGGTAGCCATATTATCTACTAAGTTTTAGGCTATTAGGCTTTCTACTAAAGCGAAAGAGGGAGGGGTGAAGGAAACCATTGAGTATCTATGGGAGTAAAAGAAACCAAAATTTTGAAAGTGAAAGATCCATACCCTTCTCCAAAAATTAAATACATCTGTTAAAATAATGTGTTACTGAAATATTTACACTTTATGTTTGTACTTTTGTATATTTTTTGCTATTCCATTATTTTTACAAAGCATTATATTCTGACTAAACCTCCCTTGCTTCCTTTCCTTAATTAATATGCCATACTTTACAGGCTCAAAGTGCATCGAGTTAACCTCGCGGCACTTCACTTTCTATGAGAAACTGCTCGTTTAAAACTTTATTAAATTTCACACATGGGAATTTTTTTTATAAGATCACGCAGTGAGGACTTGCCATTCGTCTTCTTAAAACTCCTCTTGCCACTGGATCTGTCTTCCGTCTGTTCTGTTGCTCGCACTTTGTACGCGAAGCCTTTTACCTTAGCTATGTGGTTAACAGTTCTAATTCTGGTGGAGTTCAGGCGAACAGGGTGAGCTCTCATTGCTTTCTCAATTTTTTGCCTAAACGTAGACCATGAATTAATAATTAAGACAGTAGTGTATTTCCAAACAACTGGACTATCATTGGAGAAAATACTGTGGCTTGAGCTGTATTTTTCCCACAAGATCATATAGTATTATTTCATTGCTTTGGATAGCATGGCATTACGGTTATCCGTCTCTCTTTTTATTAAACCTAAATTTTTAGTTTAAATGTTTCTTTATTGAGTCTCGGTTCCTTTCTTGCTGCTGCTTCTCTTGAGGTATGATAAAACACCCGGAATCTGTTTTCTAGGGAATATACTTGTTGGGACCGACTCGCGGCCGAATGAACGAACTGATATTGATTAGTTCCACTTCGAGACAACACAAAATGGTGGAAATGTCCGTAATTTGAAAGTCGTTCATAATCACGAGTTCAGTTGACCTGGATTAAAGCGTTGTGTTCTACAGCTTCGTGTCAAAAAAGCTCTCGGCGAATTGTCCCCGACACGTCCAGCTATTCTAGGTGGAACAGTCGCAAAGTATGTCGTAATTTCTCTTGCGTTAATACGCATTTTTGCTTTGGGTAGCTCAGCGAACGTATTTTACATTTTGATTTTCTTTTCATTATCCTAAAACAGCTTCTTTTTATTTCATCCAGCGAAGCCAATAGTCTACAGAAGTATAAAAAAATGAACGAAAAGTTATTTACCCAGTGTACATCATTTGTCTTGAACAAGTGGGATCAAATTCCTGCAAACAATGCCGAACAAGTGAAGCAAAAGTAAATTTAACTTACTGAAAGGTTTTGAGACCTCAATCTTGTGAAGCAGATCTCTATCGCTCCTCCAGTAGAGCTCAATGTGCACATATGTATAGCGTCTCACAGAGGTATTTGATTAGCTTTCACGTGGATCAAGTAATCTTGTTTGCAGAGCAGTCTTCAGCCGATTTACTCCAGGTGAGCAAAAACTTTGTTCAAAATAACCAAAATTTTTCATAGTTTTAGCTGACAGTGTTCCATACACTGGCAAAGAATACTCTTTCAACTTATCATTATGAGCTCCATTGAGACTTTATGATGATAAAATAATTCCTTAGAGCTTACCTGTTGTTAAAGTGGAAGACACGATGACCTAAAACGTGACATGTTTAGGTCAGTATCTTAACCTACTTGAGTATGAAAAGCAAAGCTTATTAATTAGGGGGGAAATAATCGAAAATTGATATATTTAATAATTGTTTAAATTAAAAATGTATTATAATCCTTACACTTCATTAGCTAAACTTGAGCAATTTTGAATTCATTTACAATCCAAAGAAAGAATAACTGAGCGATCTCGTTAGATTCAGTTTGCAAGGAATTGATTGCGAAATGATTCTTCAGTTACTACTTTTGCTTAGTTTCGTCGTCATTCATGTCTGATGAAACAGTTTTACGGTGTAAATTATTCTTGTAAATATTCATTTTCAATATTCAAGCTGTAGTTGGTTGAAAACAACAACCATGTCACGCAAGGAAATAAAGAAGAAGATGAAACGAGGGATGGATAGAATGGCTGAACTAGAGGGCTTTCTCGATCGCCTACTCGGCGAGCTAGGTGAATGCCAAATTCAAATAATCAAAGGTATTATTAAAGATCTTCTTACTTATTTCAAATCAGACGACATCGCTTAGAAATTTTATACGTGGTACGGGTATGAGATCCCTGAGGCTAAACCAACATGGGAAGAACTAAAGTAAAGTATTAGGGTGGATTTCCGAACGGGCCCGGAAAGCCGTGCAGGAATAGGAAGACAAGGAACATCATTTTGCCAAAGCTACGTTGCCCTGATTCAACTTTGCGCTAAGAAGTATGACATCATGGGAGAAAATATCAGGAAGGTAGAATGAGAAGCTCTTTCTGGAAATCCAGAGGAGGGCGGTTCCAAGGGTGAATCAATTGAGCAACCAACCTCGCAAAAGAAAGGGCCAGGAAATGCTTCAGTGTGGGTTCGTCATGGCTTGACCTCAGTGGTACTTGGCACTCCTTTTATGGTTGCTCTAACTCAGATATTCAAAAATAAATTCCAGTACAAAAAGAAGTTAAAAGATTTATTTTCTTAGAGCTCCGTAAATGCTCCCTCAAAACATACATCACTTCCCATGCTGAAAGTGCTCCTGCATACTCTGAAGATCAAACGGCGCACAAGCAAGTGTTGCTCTAAGCTCAGCAGATCCCAGATGCCTTGAGTTATGTTCATCAACAGGGATATGTCCATCGTGAGCTAAAACTGGACAATTTATCGGCAAGTTATAAGCTCTTCAGTGATTTGGGTTTAGAATAAATACTCTCAAAGATTCCCTGTCGTTATTGCAAAGATATTAACTAAACATGTTGATTTCTTTGTCACTCACAGTTTTGTTTTGTTAAGTTGACAGCTGATAACAAAGTGAAACTATTTGATGTCCGTGTAATCAAGCAGGAAAGGAAATATGGAGTGCGTTGTGCGGTTCTGAGGTCTTGGCTGGTGAAATTTACGATAAAATGGCAGATACGTACAGCTTTTAGCGTGTTGTGAATCCACAATCAGCTCTTATCCATCAAGACCTTTTCAAACAAGGCACTCGAAAACCCACGCAGGCATAATTTTTGTTGGCCTTAAGGAGGGATTTTCCTCGTACTTTCGATCCAAAAGTAAAATGTGAAAAATGTAAGCGTTTCGCATCTTTCTAAAATTTCTTTGATTTTTCTTAGCTCCTTTTGTATTACTTCAACTGTTTTCCTCAATCAGTGAGGTGCAAAATCAGCGAAAACCTCAGCGACCAAGAGTGTTCGGTCAAAACAAATCTTTGTTATCTATTTCGCTTCCTCTCGTTTTCCTCTTCTTCTTCTTCTTTTTCCTCTTCCTTTCCATTTAGTAATATGAACGTAGTATACTGGAAAATTATTGACTGGTGCTAATTGCTGCCCATTCATTTTCACCCACGCATCTGTTAACGGTAACGCCTGCCATCATGCAAAGTCACGCATCACCTTCAAAGTGTTGCGTCATAAACGTTCGTGACATCTGAAACCGATGGGTCGTAACAAGGTTTGTCACGCGCACGTAAGCTAAATTGTTAATCGATGAAGTCGGCTTTTATTTCACTTTCCTCTTTTGTAATATGAACGTAGTATAGTGGAAAATTATTGACTGGTGTTATTAATACTACAACAATTGCTAATTGCTGCCCATTCATTTTTCACCCACTCATCTGTTAACGGTAATGCCTGCCATCATGAAAAGTCACGCATCACCTTCAAAGTGTTGCGTCACAAACGTTCGTGACCTGAAACCGATGTGTCGAAACAAGTTTTGTCACGCTCACGTAAGCTAAATTGTTAATCGATGAAGTCGGCTTTTATTTCACTGTACTGCGGCAAGAAAAAAACTGAGAAACACTTACTGTAGCCAGAGTTTTTACCAGTGTTGGCAATCGCTACAGAGCTCGCTAGTATTCAAGTGGAAAAAGCTACAAGGTAAATCAAAACGATTTGTGATATTGTTTTCAGTGTTATGACATGACCGTGTTCAAATGTCAATGTGTTGGTGTTGCGATTCTTTGTTGCTTTAAATATAGGCTACTACTGATTCCAACAGTACTATAGAACACTTAAGTTTATTGCGTAAATTTGTATTGCTTGGATACCACACCACGACTATTTTAGTTACATTTCAATTCGTTTGCCTGCTGGGGACAACTTCGTATTCAGGAATGAAGACGAAATTTGCAAATGCATTTACAGTTGCAGCCAGTTGCAACCGTTTCAAAACTTACGAAACCTTGCTAGATTTCAATTCTGCCACATTGACTTACTCTACAGTAGCAGAGAATAAAACTTAGATGCATGTATTGGTCAATGCAACTGGAGTATTTCCGGTGAACTTGGATGAATACTACAGATCATTACAGGCAGTGATGTTTTGAGTCACTGCACCCAATGTATGATGATTGATGTCGATAAAAATTTAACCTACCGTGAAGAAAAAAGCCCAGATGGAAATTTGAAGTCTCTGGGTAATATAGTACAATGTTACCTATGTTTAGAAAATGTAGTTTAATTCGAGGGAGATGCAATTTTGATTTTCTCCAGCTGGATTAAAACGAAACATTTTCATGTTTCATCTTAGAGTTTATGCTAACCATTCTTCTCATGTGACAAAATCGAGACTCACTCAAAAAGGTAAGGCTTACGATTGTGACGTGAGGTTTAATATAGGAAATCGACTCAATCCGATTGATTGACGGGCACGAAGGGTTTCATCTTTTGTTATTCTTTATAAACCACAAAATTCCTTCATGTAAAGGGAAAACTAGCCTTTATTAAATAAAGAATAAATTAAATAAATTTGCAATGCTTTTGAGCCTGATCTGTTTTGAAAACTTTATTTCTTGTATGTTTTTATCTCAAACAACAACGTTGTTAATTATAATTTAATTCTTCTCTGTCGTTCGACACGGTTCAAGCTCATTGCACCGTCTAATAAACGTTCGATCCTTTCCAACAGGAACAGTACAGATAATTCTCACAAAGATTTTAGAATTTACACGAGCTTCTTCTGTTTGTTTTCCATTTGACTACGCTATTATGGGGCTTAAGATATGAAGCTGGTGTTTGCATAAGGTGTGCTCCGCAAAATAACCTGTAATTAAACTGAGTCGGTAAGTATGCAAATGTTAACTTTGCTGTAGGATACGCAAATGTAAATTTTTCAAGGATTTTTTTCCTGCTCCTAAATTTTCGCATTTCATCTCTGTTGAAGAAAATGAGAAAACACAAGGGGATCAAAGAAAATCGGTATATGAAACTTTCTCGTGGTTTCCAATACTTTCTTCTAAGCTCTTCCGCCAGCAAAAGTGCTCTGAAACCGCAGCCAGTCAATCAAGTTGAATTTTCCATTTAATTTAACTCTTAAGAGTCTTCTTTAAGAAAATTGACGAATTTCGATTACCCATTGGCGCCTTTTAACAGTTAAATTGAGAATCGTCACGAAACATTCTCAGCAACTCACGAACACTGTGGTATCAGGATTCTGGAGAATGCAGTCAGCTGTATTGATATCTACTCCATGGAAACTAATCAAAATAAAAGTAAGACAGAAGTCTGTTTTAAAAATGAGTGGCCAAATTCCTCTTGTTAGTGAGATTCCGTTACTTGCCCTTAAGTCCAATTCAGGGTATTGGTGTCCCAACTTCCTTCCTTCCAACAAACCATTGAGGGGAAACTGAGTTATCTATAAGACAGGCGCTTTGCCTTGGTGTAATGTTTGTTTCAACTTAGTTTCGTCTTTGTTAAGTTCTTAGACAAACAATTTACATTCGAATACAGCACTCTGCCGGTCTCTTTAGAAGATCATGTTTTTGTTCACAATGGGTTGTCCTCAAGGTCTTCCTATTTCTACTTTATTCTATACCTGGAATTCCTTCGCGAATTCAAATATCTTTCGAGTAAATAATATGCTCAAGACGGTATTGTTCGGACAAGCCACGAAAGCAAGGCAAGCTCTTTTAACTAGCTTTGCAATTAACAGGTGTTACTCTGTTGTCATTCTTCGTAATCACCTAAAACCCGACGGATTTAAAAGTTATATTATTGATGAAAGATTAACTATATGGAATTCTGGATGCGTTACATCACGATCCTTGATAAAAATTCAAAATTATTGTCTGCTTTGACCTCAAAGAGAATTGAAGCGGAAGATTTAGCAAGATTTACGGTGCCCATCATTAGTATTCAAATGTTTCCCAACAGGAGGCTTATAAATTATGGGAACCAAGAACATGTTGACTTTGCAAAAACTTGCTGTGTCTGCTTTGTCTCTAGATTATTAATTCTGAGGCTTCAGTTTTGAAAGTGGTATTTCAACAAGGTTTGAAAGGACCATGATTAATTAAGGAAAAATAATTGGACTAACCAGACACTTGTGCAAATATTGACTTGGTCAAATTACAAAAGCAAAATTATTTAAGGCTAGGGTAACATCACCACTGTCCATATTTCAATAGCAATCCGTTTATGAAGTAACTAGGAACGGAATAAGGGATTTTACGCAATCTGTCTTGCTCTCCCTTCCTAGCTTTTCTTGCTATTAATTTATCATGCAGATTGCAGACAAAAAGCGCCCTGTCAGTCAAATTGAAGTCCATTTCGTATCAGCTGGTTAAACTCTTGTGAGAAGTGACGCTAATTAACAAATTTCGAACATCCATCACCGCAAGACGTAAGAATTCTTGAGCATTTGTATTTGCCAAATCGCCGTTGACAGTAATTATGTAGCAGACTCAGCAAAAGCAATGCATTAGTCCCTGGTGCAAACACAAATTCAAATTACACAAGTTGGTCAGCTGCATTATTTACTACCCCTTTTTCATCTTTAGCCGTCTCAGAACTTGAAGTACGGAAAAAAATCGTTGTAACTTAAAGGTAAAGGATAATTATGTCCGAGTCGGACGCATGCTTTTAGTAAAGTCGTTAATCATTACTTAAACGTTGTCTTTTGTTTCAGTAAAATGTTTTCCCTTTTTGGGCTAGTGTTTATCTAAAAAACTGTTGACAGAAGCCCTAAGTGGGAAAAAAATTAAGTAAATAAAAATCTGCATCAAAAATGCTCCCTGCTTACTTATGTAGACGGACGTGTTTACCACCGGCTACTCTTTTATTCCTTGTGTAGCATTTTCCAAGAGCTTATGTCTTGTGCTATTTACTGAGCTGAACTGCAATTCAACCAACGTGCCCGCCTGTCCTTTTCATTGCGCTTAAATTATACTTTTTATTTGGCGAATAGCGCGTGACAGCTGTCGAAGGCAAGCTGGTATGCAAAGCCTTCTTTTAGACTTTGGCTGGATTTAATGACAAACTTTAACACTAGCTTTTAAGAGTAATCGTAGATTCAGTGACATTTATCAAGCATTTGTTACTTTCCTCCGTTTCAATTTGAATGAAGCCAGTTCAGAGTCTCTTTTTAGTTCAATTTGACTACATTGGGAGGTTTTAAATCTCTCCAGGAGCTGGTTGAATGGTATTTTATTTTGATGTTGGAAATAAAAAAAAATGCCTTTTTTATGCCTGCGACAAGTAGTTATGTCATAGCCTTGAGGAATAATTAACAACTTAGTTTGTCTGAGCAAAACACTATGGCGATAAACAAAAGAGCGAAGAATGGAAGGAAAGAGTCCTTTCTAATTTCTTTCGATGGTAAGAACTTCTTCGGTGTTCCACCATTCTCGGTATTGCGTGAGACGTGCTTATAGTCAGCAATTTTTATTTTCCAATCGCCTCAGGGGCTAATTAGTTAAAGGTGTATACAACAGACGAGACACAATTCAGTAGAGTCTCCAGAATATTGCTGCAACCGGAAAGTAGTTACATGCTCAGAAGACCATTCAAGTTGTTGAACGTTTGAACATTTCGTGTGCTTCTTTCTCTTCGTGCCGACTCTAATCTGAGGACTATATTTACAGATCATTCGTGGTATCAGGGCCAGGTAATATCTTTGAAAGTGCCTTCATGATTGACAATTATAGTTCTTGAAAATGGAAGGATGCTGGAATCTTGGCATACCCTTGTGATTCCCAACGCGGTGTCAATTCTTGCGCAACTCCTTGTCTGAAATTCATAACTTACCTACATGTTGTACACACTTTATCCTTCACTTTAAGGATCTTATTGACTTTTTATATCCTATATGCCGAACAGCTCAAGACTTGTATCAATGAAAATTTGGCCACAGCGGTTTTTTTTTTTTTTTTTGGTTGTTTGTTTTTTTGTCTCCGTTAAGGCACGTCCGCGTAAAATTCCCTGCAATATCTTAAGGAAGACTTTGCAGCAAAGAAAGTCACTAGACGGCATAAGCCAACTTTGAAACAAAGATGGCTCACGGTGGAAGCGCTCGTTTTCCTCCGCTTTGGCCTGGATTCGATTCCCTAAACCGTTGATGCATTGATGCGAGTGTACTGAATTTGTTGGTTGTTCTCTGCATTGTTTCGAGGGTTTCCCTACCTCCTTAAAAACCATCACTTCAAATTTCGATTCAACCTGGAAAAGAAAATACTAAAACCCATCCCGTGCAAATTCCAAAGTAAAACTTTGGTTTGTTCATTTCATGTAATATGTAAATTTTCCTTTGACGCATACGCTCGCCCCTGGGTACTGTTCTCCTTCTTGCCCTTGTCACTTCGATTTTTGTGCATCGAAACCTTTTTGGCTACTGATGTTTCAGACCATGATTTATTCAAAATGGCTACCGCGTCAGTGAAAAGATTTCATACCACAATTATGCATGTTATATTTGAAAGTCCGCAGAGATATTTTTATAAATCTTTAACCACGTAACTTGAGATTTTCATTCATATTAACAAGCTAAAGGATAAGAAATGACATTATTTTCCTATTTGCCAAGTTGTGATTTTGACTGATGGATTCGCTTCAAGTGTTTTCTACTGATATCATCTATATTATCGCTTTTGCATGTCCGTTAGTAGAACTTGTGAGTTGTAGCGGTTAAATCTTCGATTATATTTCTATTTTGGAAGATAGTATTGGCAAATTAACATAAGTTGTCTTTTATTAATTTTAATTCTGTCTGAAAACAGGATTTTTTGAATTGATAAACTCTAGTTAAGATCAGAAGCTTTCACTGCAAAGAATCCGAAGAAAAGAACAGCAAAATATGCCCCGAAAGAGAAGTGTTTCCTTTAGTCCGAAAAGTATTTCAGTTTGACGCTAGCGCTGTTCAGGCCAATCATATTCCAAATAACGTGGAAAACGCTGGCATTTAAATTTCTTCGTGCGCGAAAATGAGAATGTCTGATTCCATTGCCATGTCAGAAAGGTAGGAGATTTGAGCCCATACTAATCTTTCACCAAAACTATTTTTATAAATGTATCACGAGTCAAGCCTCAATACCAGTGAATAGTGGTATTTCAATGTTGTTCTAAATATTTTCTACTTAAGATGTACTGTCAATATTACTTCAGTAGACTCAAAGTCTCCACGAAATGTAGTTGTGGGAAATAGGTAAAACATCGTTCTTGATAATACAAGTGCATCGCTAAAGCTCTTGCTACTATGGTGGTTTGTCATGAACATAGATAGTAAGTTCGAATTACTCGTTGAAGTTAAAATTACCTTCAGTTAAAGTTGTATCAAGGTCATTTCGCACGAGCTAGTTGTGATCTCCTTAGTCATGTCAGGTAGTTAAATTTGCTTCTTTTCGGGTACCTCGACCGAATATTTTGTTGCTAAAATTGATCCAGAGTGCAACAGCAGTTGCACAGCAATACCAGCTTATGTTTCGAAAGACCTCAAGTAACCTGTAACCAAGTAACTCTAACCAAGTTAAAAATTTACTTGAATTTAGCGGCTTCTATTTCCTTCGAGTGAGCAGGCTTATTCAACAATTTGACTGATCATAAGTTTGCTGAACAATGTGTTGTTATTATAATATATTCTTATTAATCAGATCAGGGAGATTAACGGTTGAATAGCAGCGCCCAATTTTCACTCAGCTCTGTCTTACCCCAACTGTCATATCTGTTGTTGTTCATTTTGTATTTGTTTAATTATCATCTTGTATCATCATTTTGTGGCATGTTCTTGTGGCAGGTCCTTTGCTATGAATTCTCAAAAAAGTTAAACAGTGAGCAAAAGGTTTTCACTCGAGTTCCTTGTTGCAATCCTGAACGAAATACGACAAAAATTAGCATAACGTTGCTTATTGTGACTAAGAAATGAGATTCAGTCTTTTTACTAATGAATATTTTTTCTAATGAACCCTCAAAAATGTGGTGAACTGCAAGCGATATTTCGACAATATTGCGTGAGTTACATTTTAAGGTCAGGATTAAAGCCAACCTTAGACAAACCGCGCTGCTGACCGTCAAGTTTTGATAGACATCTTGACCTGAAATTTCTTCAGACACGGACAACAATACGAAGCGAAATTATCTCACAGAGAACATAACTCGGCCTCCTTTTGAATTCTCACCGCGCCAGGATACGTCAGGATATCGTCTTGTTTCAAGCCACCGTTATACTTTTTGAACCAAAACATTCACGTTTAATAGTGCCCCCTGGAAAAACGTTATGTGGCAAAAGATAAACAGATGCAGTGAACTCAACTCAAGGATAACGGAGAAAGTTCGACTGCCTCAGACGAGCGTTCCATATCATCGTCATGATTGTTATGGTTACGGTAACCTTAAATTTAATTACCGCTGTCAGAGAATAGAACTTTAACATCTTAATTTAAATTCAAATTTTTGAATTTAATCCAGCTTTCGACGTGCTGAAGGGTATTTAGACGAACGTTCTTGAGCTCAACATGTTAGGTGATGTGTTATCTTATCGAGTTCTAGTCTGCACAAATATGGCGCAATGAGGCTTGAACATGAAACATAATACGAAGGATACAAAAAATATATATTTGATGGTTGATACGCGCAAATTAAGTAAAGGAAAATGAAATTATTAAAATGCTGGCCTTAAAATTATTGTGGTAAATTAGGTTCCTTTGATAGTGGGTCTGCATTTTCATCGGTGTCCACATTTGTCTGAATACTGGTGTGGCAAGATGCCAAAGTTTTTCTTTGTTAGGCAGGTTAAGCGCCCAGGATGTAGAAAGACTGAGGGCCTTGCTGGCTGAAAATACTAACGGAATTGTACAGTTTTTACCATTTTCAGTACCTTCAGATATGCATTCACAGTTAAAAAAGTTAGCATTTATTTTCCTGTAGACTTGTCTTTTTGCGTAGTCATTGGTGCATAACAATAGTGCTTCACAACAAATGGCAGCGCATAATTTATTTCTCTCAGATCATTATTTTCTATCTTCGTAGGAATAATGAACAATGCAAAGTGCAGCCTAATTCGAAAAACTTGAACTTCATACTCATCTATCCTCTTAAAACTCGGAGTTGGTCAATGTTCATTAATGCAAGCTAAACGATCTGATAATTTTGGTAGAAATGAGTTATTCATGAATAGCAATGCAGTGGGAGGAAGTGGCCTGTAATATTTGGCAACTCAAAAGTCTCCCAAACTTCGCCCTTTGTATTTTTTTCGCAGTTTTCTTTACAATGAACCTTCCAAAGGTACTATTTCAAATTAAATAAAGCAAATGTATCCGGACTAAATGCGACGAAACAAGTAATTCGCACTTCATTGAACACGTAACCAAAAGAAGCAAATTTAATTATGGCTTTCATTGTTCTAGTATGTTGTAGGAATTTGCAAGTCTCAGCTTGATCAGTTTTCTGGTATTTCATCATCATTTTTTAATTCAGAGAGAAAAGCACGAAATTAAAAAAAAAAACCTAGAAAATGCGTGGTGAAATGGATTTAAAATACACTCGACTATTTTAAGTTTTGCTCATGATAGCTTCGGTGACGCAATGCGACAGTTGACAAGATTAACAAATCCAATCAAAGTGGTCAGCATTTTAGCATTTCCCTGCCTTAGAAGTTTATTGCACAGTCACCTATTTCTGATGTTTGACATTTCCGTTCGGCCATCATTGACACATCTTACGAGCTAGTAATGGATAATTTATTTGTACACTGCACAAGTTGCCTGTGTATGTAAAAGTATGTGAGTTTAGCTCACTTGTATTTGCTATCCTTTCTATTTGCCTTCTTAGAATGTACAGAATGCGCTGTCCATCGTCCAATTGGCTTTTCCTGGTTTTTGTGATGCTTCTATCCATTGGTAAGGCACTTCTACAGCACTTTCTTTAAATTTAACCCGTATTTTATTGAAAAAGCAACGATACTTTATGCCCTGCATTCAACGCCTTTACTTTGCTTTCAGTGTAGAGTAAGAAAAACCTTTCTAAGCTCACGATAGGGCACACTGTAGAATCAAAATAAAATCAAGAGGATAAATCAACAAGTTTTAGTTTCTGTAATACCCTGGGTGTAGGAACATTTTTGTAACAAAACTCGTTATCTCCGAAATCAGCAGGCCTTTGACTGTCACTCTTACCAAATGGAAGCTACCCGAAGAATTTACCAGACAAAGACGTTTGGGAAGATTTCAAACAAAGTCGTGGCATACGTTTGCAAAACAATTCGCAGTTTCAAATAAAAATAAGAGAGTAATTCAAGGGTTTACGCTCTGGATAAGACATTTTGACTAAGGATTAATATAGGTTATTTATAAACTCATTAATCGGTATAGCTTCTTTTTAGAATGGTTGATTTACTTGATTTTGTTTACCAATCTTTCTTACTTAGACGCTGTCCTAGCAAGGAAATCTGAACAAGTAAGTCATATTTTTCCTCGGAAAAATGTTTCAATGGCAGTTGAATTTCAATGCTCATACCTTGGTTGGAAAAAAATTTCCAAACTACTCGTTCAAATTTGCGAGGGGTTCGTATTTTTCAATGATTACTTGATGTTGCTTATGTTTTGTATGTAAGATGCGTTACGGAAATCGATTTCACTTTGGTTGTGCGATGAAGATATGATAGTGATAATTTATTGAGACTGTCACAAATATAGTGCAACTCACTTCAATCGAAA
This sequence comes from Pocillopora damicornis, assembly GCF_964200805.1. NCBI lineage: Eukaryota > Metazoa > Cnidaria > Anthozoa > Scleractinia > Pocilloporidae > Pocillopora > Pocillopora damicornis. The sequence continues at coordinate 16,710,353 of NC_142675.1, read as the reverse complement.
TAAAAATTTTTGCGAGACATCAATTTATTCGAGTTGTACAAAGGGGGTGCATCTCATGATCGGCTTGAAGCGTTTGTGTATTTATCTTCCTTGATTCTTTCCTTAGAATGTCCACCTTCACATGACCAAGAGAGAAATAGAGCATTACTTTGGTGTCAAGGATCATACAAAAAGTAAGACAAAAAAGTTCCTTTTTGCATGTTTGATAATTTTGAGCTATTTTTGCGATATTTTGAGCAGTGAAAAGAAGGTTAGTGCAGTCGTAAGCCCATTTAAGGTGTTGCTCATGGAGATCGTAACTGACAGCGCCCCCGAAGGTGGAGAGAGAAATAAAGCTTCTTTCCTAAAAACGTAATTAACTAAAGCCAGCCGAGTTTTGAACACGGACATTTCGACCTGGAGCCCAACGTACTACCTGTTAAGGCAACGCGTCTTCCACATTCCAACTGACACTGGGTAAGCCCCGAAAGGCCTAGACCTCTAAGAACGTAAGTTTTTACCATCTTTTCACAGTTCCCGAATACGATATTAGCTCGCCACATCATACAGACGTTAATGGAAGGACTACGTCTCCCTTTCGCATCAGGAGAGATGTGGGTCATTCAGATATTTTACATTACGACGTGCATGCATTTGGTTCCAAATTACGGCTTAGATTGAAGCGAAATGGTAATCTCATGGCACCGAACTTAGTTATTGAGAGACATCACGGAGAGGGTATGGTAACGACTCAATCTGCACCCAAAAACAAATACTACTTGGGACAAGTTTTGTCCGATCCAGATTCCTTGGTGGCCTTGCGAGGTGACAGAAGCTTGGTAAGAGTTTTGTTACGTTTGATGGTATCTTGAGTTTTTCTCTAAACGTTTTTGCCAAGCGATAGAGAAAGAAACATGGTAAGTTTGACTTATGTAAAGTTTCTGAAAATGGTGCTCTCGCTCAGACACGCCTGTGTTTGCTACCGTGTTAATGATGTGCATGAAAAATGATGCGCTTCTAATTGGCTGAAAATTGGTGTATTCTCTTGTAACTCGAGTGCAAATAACAAATAACACGCGCACACTTTCAAAATTTCGTCTGTCTTGCCTTTCTAATATGTTTTTTTTTCCATGTAAATTATTGATAAAAAAAACATGATTTCTCCTGCAATTTGGTGTAAACAGCACTTGTAAATTTTTCAAAGACTATAAATTGTACTCACCCTATGGGCTTGTGCAATTTTGCTCTCTTTGAAAAATTTACTCGTGCTTATTAACACCGAATTACACTCAAAATCATCTCATTACGCATACAAATTTCTTGCTGGTACTTACATTATGTTAATTTTTTATCATTAGATGGGTATGATCAGGACTTCTCGAGAAACACTATTTATACAGCCACTCTCGCCACACTTGGCCAGGAGAGTAAGGAGAAATGCGTACTCTACGCCACACTTGATTTACAGAATTCCAACACAAGAAGCGGTTTCCTGTGAAATGCAGTCAACAGGTTCGTTCGTTTTGTAAAACGAGCAAATATTGGAATTAGTGATGCCACAGTAATGGCGCACGAGTAATTTGTTTTAGCTCCATTCGCGATATCCCATGTTGGTTGGTTCCCGCCCTAATGGTTCTTTTGTTTTCGGCCTTCCTCCACGATGATAAGCACTGCCAAGTTTAACTCGACTTGGGCACAAGACGCGAGGATCAATCTATGATAAATTCAGTTTACTTTTCAATATTTTTTCTCTCTGGCATTTCCACTGGCAATTCTTTATGTGATTTTGAAAGCACTAAACCTGCTTTCGGTAAAGTGCATTTGCAATGCTCCCCCTAGGTGTTTGTTGTCTTTCAGCAGCCATTCACTAGTAAGATGGCAAGGAGGTAGCTATGTATCAGGTTTTATCTCCAGAAAATCAGGGCATTTGGGGTTGTGAGGGCATAACCCATACTGGTCGATTATCTTGATTTGTGCCTATGGTCATTGTGTCCGTACTGACCACGAGAGGGAGATCTGTGTAACTCTCGTGATACTTAGCCAGGATTGTTGTCTGTATATCGCATTGTGTTTAGATGTACTTATTTGGCCTTTTCCCACAGACCACTAGATTCTTCATCAGTACTGAGACCTTTTCTTTACTTCTATTTTTCTTATTTTTCAGGAAAAGATCGTATCAAGAGATCTACACTTAATAGGAAGACTCGTGAAGTAAAAACAAATGGCTATAAGTTTCTTGAAGGAGCGTTAATTGTTCCTAAAAGCTACGAAGAGAAGTATGGAACAGATGAATTTGCCACAGTACTCCTCGCTATTGCCAACATGGTATGTGTGCTTGGGCATATTTACGACGAAACAATATTGATTTTGTCTTAATCAACGAGTTCTAAAATGGCTGGAAGCCAGACAAATATTCGCCGTATCAGCAGCTTTAGGAAAATGCCCGAAGGTTCTTTTTTTACATCAGGGAACAATTTTTTTTTCATTCTAAAGGTGTCCTCTTTGATATGCAGAGGTTCACTTCAGTAGGAGTTTCGCTTCAACGAAAGGGTGGTTATTTACTATCCTGAAAATTTGCGATGGAAGATAAATTTTAACTTATCTTACACCTTTTAAAAGGAAATTCCATCTTTATCAGAATTACATTTTTTCATTTGATAGGTTGCTGGTATGTATCAAGATCCCAGTATAGGAAAAATCAAGGTCTATTACGTGGTTACCAAGATTGTTGTTATGGAGTCAACAGTAAAGCTGGTAAGAAATACCAGAAAAGAAAAAGAACCAAGTTTGCTAAAGATACTGTAGTTTAGATTGGTCTGGTGAAAACAAACCAGAAGCCATTGATATTGAAAAAGATGATAAAAGTGAAAGGTCGGAGCAAATGCACGTGATTGGAGCCAAGAGTGCGTGTGTAAACGTTGGAGACCAAGGCATATTGTTTCTTGTTTAAAAAGCTTCGGACGTGAGCCGGGAAAAGTGGTTCTGGCAAACGTGTCAGCGAAAGAGAAAGAAAGAAAAATAAAAGTCTTGCACTTTTGAACTCTTGTTTCTGAGAAGTCCTATCGTGCCGCATCGAGTCTTTTTTTTTAAGAAAGGGAAAACCAATTGAAACAAGTTTAATTGCAGCTAAAAACTTTGTTTTCTTTTGCTATGTAGGCTAATTTCACTAAGATCGACAGCAATAGCAAGAAGCTGACACAGATGTTGAAATGGGCGGGACCTTCAACACTAAGAAGTAATAACGACCCGGATCACTATGACGTGTTCAGTTACGTGTCAAAGTACGTATTATCTTTAGATCCCCGGATGAATATCAAAATAATTTTCATTCGATGTCATGTTTGTCGCGCACAGCATTGGGTGGATAACCGAGAAAATAATACTTGGTCCGAAATCAAAGTGAGCTCACATAATGTTTCTTCTTATTACTGCTGAAATTATGACGTGAGCTTTTCCAGTTTGGGCTCTGTTTTGTTTGCAAAGGTTGCTACACGAACAAACATGCTCTTCCAGCTTGATTTCGAACGAAAATATATGATGTTACATCCGGGACTGTAACCCCTAAGATCTGAATAATGGTCCCCTTTCTAGTTGCTATACTTTTTCACCTAAGTAAACAAAAGATGAAAAGCACCCTCGAGCCGATGTATTTGTCCAATCCCATCGCCCCATTTTTTCCTGAATGATGTAAAGAGAGGAAGTTGCATTTGAAAAACCTTGATAGTGGTATTTTAAGTCTCTCGTGGGGTGTCAGACTCATCGGGAAAGGAGCAAACAGCATCGTATCCCCTTAAGGGTGAAAAATACTTTTGGTTGTTTTACGAGGCATTACGTAAACGTTTCAAAAAGGCACGGGGGAAAGTTTGCTTAGAGAGAGACAGATACCAGCCTACAATGTTAGAAAAACTCTACAATTAACTCGTTTTTGCACAGAAGATCAGACAGATAAACAGAGTACAACAGTTTAAACAGTTTTTTTTCGTCACCAAAAGGACTCTATCATGGAGCGTCTAATTCCGGTAGAGAATTATATTGTTTTATGTAACTAAGCAATTGTCTCCCTAGACTTGTGATGAAATTTTGTGAATTGACCATCTTACCGCTTTCTTCCCTTTTTGCAGTGAAATAAAAAGCGGAGGTAAGATGCTCTTTGCTGACTTGTGTAATCAGCTGAAAGATGCCAAGCTAGATGAAAGGCGTCGTTTTAGAAATTTTCAAATGTTTTTGGGTCATAAAGGTTCCAAGGAAGGTAAGAAGAATAAAGGGTCATTGAATATATCCTTCTATGTATATTTTTAGGTCTCGCCATTGCTAACCAGATCTGCTCCAAGGCAGGCGCAGGGAACGGTAACATCAACGCTGATGTTGGTCTTCAAACTGCACTTCACGTCGCACACGAGATAGGTCACAAGTAAGTGACGACGTTGCGTTGTTTGCATTACGCGCGATGTCAGTATTTGTCTTCGTCTTGTACGCTCTCCTATATCAGATTTGTTTGTTGCAAATTGGCCCGGGAAAAATAACCACCCGGATCAAATTTTAGATTGGAATATTTTAATAATATCGCGACGAGGTTTGTCGGAGGTTTCGTCTGTCGTAACTTGAAGTTAAGGTAGCACAATTAGCTGATGTATGGACAGTTTTGTCGTTGCATGTTTGTTTGAATGAGGTAAGAAATGCTTGTACCTTACCATCACATGAGAATTAAAGGCTTACCTTTCTCTGTTGTCGCAGCCTTTACCTTGATCATGATGGCGATGTAGGGTGTCCGCAGCATCAATACATTATGGAAGCTGTTTTACCGAGTGGTATCTATGCAGCAACCTGGTCAAATTGTTCGCGGAGGGTCCTTCAGGAATTCTTAGGGTGAGTGCCTTCTTGTGGAAAATCAGTTAGCGTTTCATAAACTTATGAAACAACTGAATATTCTCAATCGTATCTTGATTAAAATGATCTACATACTTTAGTAAATGCTGCTCAAAATTTATTTTCCAATATAATCTGTAAAACGATTACCAATTATGACTTTTATGCCTTTTTACACGTACCATAGAAATACTTTTTAGATTGATTTTAAATAGCATTTTACGTTATTACACTATATAATTATACCTTTTGTGATGTTAACACTCTAACGATAAGCTAGGAAACATTATGCGGTAGATGGGCTTTGTGTACTTTTACAGATCCAAATAATGAAAGTGTGGCATCTGTGAACTGCCCGCTAACATCTGCTAGGGTGATATCTTACCACTTTGTTCTTACTGTATTAACAGAGGCAGCAAGTCTTGGTGTTTAGATAACACACCCCTCGGCGATCTTCCAACCCTTAAACCTGAGTATCACGGCAAACTTCCCGGGGAAATCTTCGATGGAGACGCTCAGTGTGTCATGCAGTACGGCGCTGATTACGTATTGTCACCTCATCAAAAGGTGAGCTATGACTGAGAAAGGAAGTACCACAATGAATAGGTTCGGCGCGCAGCAAGCTATGGTTTATCTTATGCAGCTTTATCTTTGAACCAATGGGGAGCAAGTTGTTCTTGGATTTGAAATCGTTATGGCCACACTTAAAATATTGGATGGCGGATTTGGGAAATCAGTCATTCGTTTCACACAAGTCAGCCAAAGTATTTTCCACCATAGTGAGATTAGTTAAGCACCCAAGAAGAGATGGAAACTTTGAGATTACTGGTCCGCGGGGCCTACGCGTCTTAAGTTAAGGAGAGCCCTTGCGAAACATGCAATGAAGATGTCAGGCCATCAGACCTTTTCCCAAACAGATTAACATTTCACTCGATTTAAACTCATCGCCCTTTCTTTCAAAATAATTTCTACTTTAAATTTTTTTTTTTCAGGGAGTATGCGATAAGTTATATTGCTTTAATCCCAAAGGTGGAGTGCAATTGAGTCGACTAGCACCGATAGCTGATGGGGCACCCTGTGCAGAACGCAAGGTAAGAGCAAGGATGGTTATCCTGCGATAATCTTATGAGCGCCCGTAGGCGTTTATTATGGCTATTTTCTTCTGCTACGAGCGAAACTTCCATGAATACCGTCACGAAAACACGTACTTGTTATTAACATGTTTAAACGCTTTAGCACTTCCTGTTAACTTTAGAAAGGACTCCGTGAGAGTTTTGATTTAAGCAGAGGCAGTGAAACAAATTGCCGCGAGTATACAAAATAGCTGAACGGCATGAGTATACTTGCAATTATGCTGTTCATGTCGTGAGTTAGGTCCTCAAACTTGAAATAAATTTTACCACCTAAAACCCTAAAACTGACCTTTATTGCGATGAAAAAGCTCCGAAAAAAATTTTAAATGTTTCCTAGGCATGGAAACTTCAGAAACTTTCTGTCCAGCTTATAAGTTTACAGTGGTGAAGGAGTGGTAGAGGAATTCTGGTTACAGACTTCACGTTTTTCCCGTCCAAATTGAAGTATTCTTCAAAAGCACTTTTATAGTTAGTGCCTTCTAACTAGTTTGATCTTGCACATCGCTATTTTACGTAAGTTTTCTCTACAATTTCTTCTCGGGTTTTCAGTGCCATTACGTTCATACAGCGGGAAATTAATTTGTCTTTGCTCTTCTGACCAGCGTTTCATTCGGCTTCCAGCGCTTTCATTGATTTCTCGCGATTTTTTTTCATGGTTTTCATGAGAATCAGCGACTTTATCGCAAATTAAGAGCTAAGAATAAGTTTATCTTTATCTCTGACAAACTTCGCTCAGAATTATGTCATGGAGGCGACAAACAACACTTTCTATTGTTTCCCTGGCGTCACAAGCCACGCGGTATGTTGGAAGAACACGAGAAAAGTTTGTTACTGGAGGTTCCTGCAATCTGATTGACTCTCAGCAGTACGATCTAATCTCAAATCGTGCCCTTTTCATTTTTTGTTGAATAAGACATTTTGAAGGACAAAAATTTGAGCAATTCAATTGTAACATTTCAAAATTAGATGTTGTTATAGAAGCGGAAATTGGACTACATGTTCGGCCATTTTCATGCGCGTTTATTCGATTTTGAAATCGAGCGTACAATTCCAGACCAGATTAAACTTCTTGCAGCTCAGTTGCCGTAAAAAAAAACAAACCCTCTAAATCTCTAATGATTATTTCACTTTACCGGTCTTACTAAAGATTTTCTGTTACAATTGCAGTGGTGCATAAGCGGGAAATGTGTAGACAATGGCAAACCAAGAATTAATGGAGGTTGGAGCGCGTGGTCTCGTTACCACTCACCATGTACACGGCCATGTAACGGCGGAGTCACGTTCAGAACTCGAACTTGTACAAATCCTGAGTAAGTTTGAATAATAACAAATCTAAAACCGTATTTCCTGCAGCATTTGGGCCTTAGGATTATATAAGGCGTGTTCGTAATGATTTTTTTTCTACCGTTATTTTTGTTTGTTTCTTTTGGTTGAGTGTGTGTGTGTGTCTGTCAGTATAGGTTTTTGTAGCTTTAAGTTGTTGTCGTTGTCGTTCGTTTTTTGCATTTTTTGTTACAACTAGCGATTTTTAAGTTTCTTATATTTGCTTTAATCTTCTTCGTCATTAGCCATCCTTGTTCCTTCCTGGTGTATGATTTGTTTCTTTTTTATTTGTCTATCGCACTGAACTAATCTTTTGTGGTCTTCTTCAACTTTAAGGTAGCTACACACAGTGCAAAAACAGACAATTAAAATTCTATGACGTAGCGTCTTCGGCGGGTCTCTTCTGTGTACTCTTCGCTATACATTTCCTTTGGTATTGACCAGAGGAATTTTTTGACAATCAAAGCTTCTTAGCCACCATTTCCTTTATTCTCGTGATCTCCATAATAATTTAGCAGTATAACTATAAGAAGAAATTAATGGCTCATATCCAACAAGCGCAAGTGGAATAATTGTTTTAATTAAAACCCCCCAAAATATAGAAAATATAGATAAATCTTCGGAATTTACTTTATTGTTTCCTCTGAGATAATTGCTTAGCTCCGATTTAATTTTGAGCATGGCTTATTGGCTCATAACCCATGAGCGCTAAGCAGTTATCTAGTATATTTTCAATAAAATATCACCCGCAATCAGACATCTTCAACCGACTTTTTCTTACCTACCAGACCATCTAATGGTGGGGAATCCTGCGTTGGAGAAAGCAAGGAGTGGAAAATTTGTAACTCGCAGGTTAGTCCGGAAAATCGCCCACAAAAATACAATTTAATTTGGAATAAGAGCGTCTCTGCTTAAGTGTTGTAACAGTGATACCTTCGGATTATTCACTGGAGAAGTATCCTCAACTTGAATTTAATATTTATGTTTTGCTATTAAAAGGAATATATAAGATCATGACATTGATTGCGTTTTGCGATTCCAAAGAATTGGAACACAAAAATTGTATTCAAATATTAAAAAACTTTGAGCACGGATGCCGACATTTTGAATTTTGTTTATCACTCATGCAGGTTACCGTTGTCGTGGGCAAGTCTCAAACCTCTTTTGATATCTGTTTAAACAGTTTCAATTCACACAAATAAGCATTCTTGACTCAAGTTAGAAGTAATAATTTTTATTTCTTCGATACCAGCGTAACGTAGCAGGTCCTTTTGAACTGCGCGTTTTTTTTTTTTTTTTACGTTGGCTGCCGGGTTACTGAGTTGTTTTCAAAATGGTGGCATCCCTAGACAAAATTTTAGCACGTTTGCAGACAATTTTCGAATGAACGGTTAAGCGAATCTTAATATCTCAAACCGCGTAAGGAGTATATGTTCAAACTTTATATTAGCTGAGATAAATTTTTGATTGGGTCAGAACCATGTTTCTTCTTTAATCAAGCGAGAGAGAAGTATACTAGGCGAAGGAGTCTCCCAGACTGATACAGATGCAATCCCGATCATGTCGTTTTAAGACTCCACGTTGTTTAACAAAAAGATAAGCCTTGAATGCGCTCTGTTCTTTTGTAAAGCTCGCAGGAATCGGCTAAAGCACGAAAGAAGTGTGGGGAGAAACAAGAGACGTAGTTTCTCACTTCTTTGTTTTAAAAGAAAGAATCCGCTTACTTCCCCACGCATTACTCTATACTCTCTTATAAAATGTTCAGAGAAATGCGCCTGCCGTGATTGGTCAGAACGAGTTCATTATATTTCAATTAAGCACGCGCCTTAAGTCACACGAGTGCACTGTTGAGATATAATGCACGCAGTCTACGTCATTGGTACAAGCACGCGCAATTCACGATACATTTTATATAAGAAATAAAAAAACTTGTTCCTCCAGCATTGTTGAGTTATATAAGCACTTGAGAATTTTTAAGAACACTCGAGAAGTGCGAGAAGCACGAGCCGAAGGTGAGTGCTTCTCTGCACTTCTCTCGAGTTCTTAAAAATTCCCGTGTGCTTATATAACTCAACGATGCACTCGGCGCGTTTTTTATTTCTCTAATAAAGCACGTGACAATAAGCCAACCAGAATCCTTGTTAGAAGGGTTCAAATGATCTGATTGGTTGAACAAAACTAAAGCTGTCAAAAATTTTAAACTATCAAAGTTCACTATCTGCAGTAGTTTACAAACTGAAATAGTTCGGCACGTCGAATTCAAAACTGCCTGAAGCCTTTAAGTCTCTAAAACAGAATCTGAGAGTGAAATGTTCGGTGAAGTCTGGCCGAACTGAAGCTCGGAAAAAACACGCACGTTTTTTTAGCATGACAATTAGAAAATAAAATTTTTTTAAGAGGGGTGTTTTATGAATGAACGAAGACCGAATTTACAGGAATATGAAGACTGCTCGGGATGACAGCGCCTTAAAACTCGGCTGCTGTGATTGACGTGACCCTCTAACTCAACGCATCGGAAAAGATATAAGAGCAAGCTCTTATTTGTTCACTCTAGGGGCAGCCGATGCAAATTCTGAGACTTGCTTCACCGCGATGACCGGAGATTGCGATGATGAGCTAGCCCCATGGACTCAGCATGATCGCAGTCGCTCTGACACCGGCATGATTAATATGAATTTTAACAGTTATGCCAGTTTAGTTATACTTTTCATTATTCCTGTTTTGCTCTATTTTGTTTTTGACCACGAAACTATGTATACTACACGAGTGTTAACTTGTTTGATTTTTCTTACCGTACGTAAGATTGAAGAAAGCCTTGAAAACTCGGACTGTCCATTTCATTTTTTGGGGGGATTTTCGTCTCTGCTCACGTTACAATAACATCAATTACGGCGCTTGACAGGTTTATAAACCTTTGTTTGGTTCTTCTGTTACTATTTGCGGACTCGCTTGTTCCGAAATTACACTTTCAATTAACGAAAAAAACTTAGAGAGAAGTCCAGGAAATGGTCAGACATAGTATAATTTGGCAGATGGCGTGACAGCTTTAGCTCTCTCGCTCTATGTTCTATTTAACAAATAGATTCCAAGTTGCCGTGTGTCTGTTCAGTAATAGATCACAGAGGACGTCAAAATGTGGTAAGAACATCAGTGACATCAGCCACTTTTTTGTTCTTACCACATTTTGACGTCATCTGTGACCTATTACTGAACAGACGCACGGCAACTTGGAATCTATTTGTTTTATATAATAAAGAATTTTAAAAAAAGTTTTAATAGTGGCGTCATCTATACGTCTGTCCTCCAATAGATCATAAGTGAGAACCAATCAAAACGCGTGCATAACTGAGCTTATTATATAAACTCTGATAGAGCACGCTGATTTAACCAATAGCAGCGCGCATGATATCCGAACTTTATTATAGCGGTCTTTCGGAAATAATGTTTCATGGACTGCTTCTGGTTGGCAACCAAGGCTTGAATGCTTATAGTGGATAACAGAAAGACGCTGTATGAGATGTCCAGATGAGAGAAAACTATGATAAAGGATCTTTTGCTTTTAAATCATCGGGTGGTTCTCGAAAAATTTAATAGGATTGACTACGGGATCAGTAATTGATCCACTTTATCATTTTTCTTACAGGCCTGTCAAGAAGGAGCAAAAACATTTAGAGAGGAGCAGTGTTTAAGAAAGCAATCTGGCTCAGTTCCCTACTTTGTTTCAAGTTGTATGTGTGTGACTTTGACTGTATTTCACTTATATATTATGTGCAATTCAAGACCATATGTTTACGAAGCTTCAAGTAAAGTTCACTTACCATAAATTGTTACCTGTAATTTTCACCGAGAACTACGATTAGGAAGCTGGCAGCATGTTTTCAATTATCGCATCGAAGGTTTCCCTTGCTTATTCGAAGAATAACTTGCCTAATGAGTTAAAAATCATCAAACAAAATGTAATGGTAAGACAACTAAATACGATAATTTAACTAAGATACAACACTATTTTCGTTTTCAGGGAAGTTACATTTTTATTCATTTTTCATCTTCGTAATTCATTTATCTTATTTATTTTCTCAGCCCTTTGTGAATTATATTGTCGTGTCGGAAGCCTTGTGAGAGGCAAAGGTACCGTAGAAGACGGAACGCGTTGCAAGGCAGACAAAAACACTTATGATGTGTGTATTCAAGGAAAATGCCGAGTAAGTGACTTAAAATAATATTGCAAAAAAATTACCTGTATCTATTTTTTCTGGTTTGAAGATATCTGTTCACCAATTTCATCTGAGCGATTTATAGAAAGTTTGCGTAGCTACTATGGCTTACGAAAAAGTATTCTGATACCAACCTTACTTCGTCTTCAGAATTCTCAGAGAATATTACAATTTGCAACCCGCAAAACTGTTTTATCTTTATGGATTGCTAAGAATGGAGAACATTTTAAAAATCCTTAAACTCCCATGAGTGACCGAGACAGAATTTCTCCTTACAATATCAATACAATATCAAGCAGACAAGTGATGAGAATAAAAACAATTTTAACGAAGGGTAATTAGTGGATCCAGTACCAAATTCTCCAAATTAAAATCACAAGAACTATATGGCAGACAGTAAGGAGAATTAGTATTACGATCTTGGGAACTAAAGGGTTAAGTAGAATTGTGAATAAAGTTCTAAAAAAAAGCTAACAAACAAACAAACAAACTTCAGCTCCAAGGAATTATTTTCAAATCAAACCATATTTCCCAGTCGATAGTTTTCCTCTCTTCTCGTTACCCTTTCTTTTTATCGAAAACCTTTTGGCATTTTGATGAGAAAAACTTTGTGAGTCACTCCTGGAAGTGAATAATCTAAGATATGTTGAAAATTTGTAATATTTTTCACTCCGTCATGAATATGCATTTAAGGATGTCGGGTAATTATGGTTTTGAAATGTCACTTGACTAAATAGCCGGTTGGCTGTGATCACGTTCTGGACTCCAACGCAATGGTAGATCGCTGTGGCAAATGTGGCGGCGATGGGGACCAATGCTTCGTTATTTCTGGAAGTTATACGGCCTCTCACACTGTAAAAGGTACATTTCATAGCCCAGTAGGACAGTTCTTGTCGATTACGTCATAGTTATGCAAATAAAGGGACACTAAAGAGGAGTTAGGCGCCTTACTTTGCTGTGAAAGAGATGTGACTAATATTAGGTATGTGGCTTTGACGCCCGATTCACTTGCACGGATTCCGCTGCAAGCATCTCGTTCAAATTTTTAGGTGTGTTTTATAGGTGGAGTGGTTACCTGGTTTTATTGGTGGCCTTTTTCAATTTTGTAAGATAAAATATTATGCATAAGACGGTTATTTGACTGTACTAGTTTGATAAGTGTTGTATGTCTGCTTCGGTAATCTATGATTTCACTCGAGTTTGTTTTATTCTCTTTTTCCTTGCTCTTTGTTTTATTATTATTCTCTTATGTCTCAGAGCTTTAATATTTACGAGGCAAAGTTAAGATTTTTATCGCCTCTTTACCATTTGCCGAGAGTACACAACAGTGCATAAGAAACCTCAGTAAAATTACGAATGATTAGCGAGTAACACCTTTTTTCATTTTGTTTATTTCTAGGTCTTGAAAATGCAGATGTCGTTCAAAGACTTCTCATTGGTGCTTACGACGTTTCTTTCAAAATGAGGCAGTCATCACGTAATTACCTCGGTAAGAAATCGAGGGACTTAAAGTGAAACCAACGGTATAACTTAAGGAGGAAGTACGCTTCAGGAACCATATTTGTTGCTGTCATTAACAAAAAAAATGTACTTGAAATTACGCAGTCAGTGTGAGAATTTCATGCCTGTATACTTTGTAATGGCCGATGGAGCCTACTCGGCTTATCCTCTAAGTTTTACCTGATGTGTGCTGAGCGTTAGAACCCATATCAATTGGGTGTTGTTAAAGTAATTACGACCAATCAGGACAAAGGTAGACATCATCAGGGGCTGTTGGAATCGAAAGGTGAATCAATCGAACTGCCTGAAACACGAGAAAATCAGTGTAAACAAGTCACGATTGGTATCGGAATTGCATATGTTTCGCTAAGATAGTGTTACGAGTTTTCTGACCAATCACAAAGCAGAGCAAGCAAAACAGAAGAACACACCCTCTCCCTGAATTTTAACGATTTATCATATCAGGTGTTGCGAAGTAACAATTTGTAACTAATCATCAGGCTGTGAATACTGGTGGTGAAAGCGCTCGATTGCATTTCAGGGGTTCAAGCGGACAATGGAACATATTTAGTGGGCAACGTAAGTAAAAACGTCCAGGAAGTTTCTGTTGCTAACACAGTTATCCAGTATACCCGCAAGAAGTCAAAGTACAAAGTGATACTCACGATTCCAGGTCCTACAGATCAGATTCTTAAAGTAGTGGTAAGCATTTTTCTATTAGGTATTGTTGATAGTAAACTTATTAGTGACTTTATTTGTGCGTTTCCCATAAAAGTTTATTAAATAGAGAATAATACATGGGCACGTGTGGATATGGAAATTCTCTTCGAGTGTTTATCTCAGTAGCTCACGAGTGTGCGCTGTGAGAGAATGAGATGTCGAGTTGAACACAAGAAGAGAAATTTCGTATCCACGCGCGCCCATGTATTATTTTGTTTATCATATAAACACAAAAGTCCTTTGAGGCAAGAAAAGTCAACTTTATTAATGAATGAAAATAAAAAGGATCGACAATCACCGAGTAAAAATCGTAAAGTCCGTCGGCGCTAATGCTCAAAAAGAAAAACTGCATTGAAACACCACAAAAACAAACAATGGCCGTAATTTTCATTACACAAAATATCTCGGCTATTGACTCGGTCCTTACCGATAGAAGAATTCTTTCAGGTAAACGGTCAAAATCGGCTTGTGGCAAATCTTCCAGTTCTTGATTTTCGTTTTCAGCCGCGAGAAACCACTAAATACGTAACTTTCAGTTTTTCTTTCGGTATTTTGGTTTTCTTCCCCCTCTAGGAAAGATTGAACATCACTGTTCGTAAAAGATACGGATTTTTAAGTGTTTAGGAGCCATAATCCGAAAAAATTCCGACAAAAGACCTTGGATTGTGAATGGTGAAGGCTTTTCCGTTCATTTATCAACCTGACCAAGTGGCGCGAAAGGCGAGTGACGTGTCAGCAGCTGATTGGCGATATCAAACACACGTGAAAAATTACGACATTTTTCACGTGTGCTGTTACGGCTTTTCTCAGGCTGGTAATCCCTGTATAATACCGCAGTTTATATGATAAATAGAGAATAATAAATGGCGCGCGTAGATATGGAATTTTTCTTCGAGTGTTCAACTTGGTAGCTCACGAGTAAGTGCAGCCAAAATCGGTTTGTGGCATATGCAGGCTTGTCTTTACACATATCATTTCTACGCCATTATTTCCCACTTTAAATCATGTTTCACGTCCCTGAAAGCAATGTGGTTTTTTTTTGCATGGATGTGCACCCTTTTCCTACGAGCGTTTCGTGTCTCGTATATTCCCTCAGCATTTGGCAATTTTTTTGCCTCGTGTTATCTTCGCGTTTTAATTTTTGCCGTCTTATTTGTTGGTATTTTTTTACCAAATTCGTTTTCGTCTTCCTTATGAATTTCCCTCTTCTTCACATGCGTATTAAAGATAAGTTAAATTGAACGCCGAATAAACGTAATTGATTAAAGCGGGCCCATGCCTCTTCAATAGTATATTTGTCCTGTGTAAATCAAAGTGGCTGTGCATATTTTAATACTTGTAACAGATAGTATGGGGGGGGGGGGGAGGGGGAGAGTGGTTATTTGTCGGACATTCCGACAGGTTACTTTGTCAACTTATGATTTCAAACTGTCCTTCGTTCCTTTATTTTCAGTATGTTTATGTCCAAGGTGGAAATCCAGGAGTAGACTTTGACTTTAAAAGGGTCGTTCAACCTTCCGACACACCGCCTGAGAATAAATTTGAATGGGTGACATCCACGTGGTCCGCCTGTTCCACAACGTGTGGCCAAGGTACAAACTCTTGAACTAGACGCATGCGCGTTTCTTCTCTCTTACGCACATGTTTCTGTTGGTCTTACTAAGGCCGGGCAAACCGTTTGATTTTTCATAATCAAGGTATACATTGAAATAGCCGAAAGTACTTACTGCTATTACGAGTAACTGAACGTTTAGCTGTAATTTTTTTAAGATGTGAATTTAAGTGTGCTTATTTGAGCTCGGCAACATAGAAGGCGATATTGATAATTTAGCTGATGGCGATACCCTCAACATAGAAGGTATTACCATGAATCCAGAAAATCTTACGACGTACATTTGAAAGAGCCTTTTTTCTAAATTCAGGTAGTGCCAGAGAATCTGGTCACCCCCCATCACCGGGTAAATTCGACTTTAAGTTTAAATTTTCTTTTTTTTTTTAACACTGGGCTGGTGTGTTCTAAGAAGTGAATTGAACAGGAACTATCAACATGTTGGAGAGGGTCAATGTAAAATATGGTGAAACCCACAGGCAGATACTTACCTTTTCGATTATCTACCTTCTCATATCCCACCCTTGCTGGTGGAGTCATGACGGTATTGGTTTGCGTTTTCACTCGCAGGTGTTCGTACACGCTCAGCGAGATGTATTCGGTCAGATGACAAAACACCCGCCAGCGATGAAGCCTGTGGAGCAAAAATTACAAGTGAATCATGCCAGGTCAAGGACTGTCCATCGGAGTAAGAGCAATGCATTTCTTTGACAATCGATTACTGAGTTAAATACATAGCTTATGGTCTACTTCTCACTAACGTGAGTTTGGGTTGAGTCTAACTTTTGGCTAACGCTTTCAGAGGCGTTCTTCAATGGATGATAGAGGGTGCTGTTGCACGGCATCTATACATTTTCTGAGTAGAAGGTATTTTGGGAGTCTGCTCAGTATTACATCGATCAGAATCGATCAGAGATATAAATTTTGAATACGTAGATCGTTCCGTTGCCGTGAATAATCCATTGCGATAGATTAACCTGCAGTCGTTCGGCTTTTGACGTAGAAAGAGAAGTCTGAGCGCCGCGGTCTTGTGTTTTTATTGACAATATAAGTAACTCGAGAATTTTGCTTTCAGATGGCACACCACTGATTGGTCAACATGTTCCAGATCATGTGGCAATGGGTTGCAGACACGCGATGTCATCTGCCGTAAGAAGATCAACCCTACAGATTATGGACCAAGCACAAACTGTCCCGCTGACCAAAAACCCAGCATTTCTGAGAAGGTTCAATATTGTAACAGCATCGATTGCCTGGCTGATTGGGACACTCAAGAGGGGCTACTGGTAAGTACCCCCTATTTTTAGAGGGTCTTTCAATCGATGATTTTCAATTTTGTGCATCAGGAAGTGAGTTATTATGACGGTGACGTCAAGTTAAAAGGCATCCTGAAAATGAACGTTTATTTCTCCTAAGAGCAACAAGAGTAGCTCTATGTGTTGAACTTCTCTAACGTCACCAGAACTCCCTCTCAGCATAATATGTCAATGGAACGTCAAGTACAAACGTGAACGATTTTCCTTAGGGGTTCCTAACCTCAGACTCGGAAAAATTTTGCGATTTTCTCTTCTTATTTTGCTCAAATTGTTTGAAAGTGTACAAAGTTTTAATGCAAGGACGTGGAGAGCTATTGCTTTTTAGATATTTGTATTCCGCTGCGTTCTCGTTTCACTTTTAGGGTGTTCTGAAAGTCTTGTAAAGACCCATTACTGTCTTGCTTCAATACTGTCAGCTAGCAGTCAGTTGCTGCAAAATTATGAATGAGGAGCAGTTTGTAACATTCCTTCATACATTTTGTGAGAAGTTTATTTCCTGACAACAATTCTAGTCAATCCAAATTGATCGCATATGACTTAAGCGTACAACAGTGGGGGCTTTTCGTAATAGTTAGATGACTTTGGAAGGTGTTAGTTTGAGGTCTCAGTGTCCGCTGGACCAGGGTTGAGTTTGCCTCTTCTTTCTTCCCCTTTCATCGATTCACGGTTACTCTCATGTTTTTTTCTGTTGGTCTGCCTTGTTTCCTTAGTGTAGGGTGAAGGCAATCCCAGAATCACTTGCTCCAGCCTCAACCTCAACAAGGTTAAATTTTCGTTAAGCTTCCATTTTTCACTTTGGCCGAATGGTTTCTCCCCTCGCTATAACACTCACTCTTACCAAACGGCCTCTATCTTTCCTCTAACTTTACAGAAAGACAAATGCGGGGAGCCAATTGATCCAGCGACGCTCTCTTGTTACCGATTGGATCACTTTGGCCAAAAAGCCATGGTTCCGAATCTTTTATGTAGGTACAGAGCCAAGCCGACACGTCTCCCATGTACAACTACATCAAGCCCCACGGAACAAGGCAAGGAACATACCGCAGCCCCCACAGACCCCACAGCCTCCGTCGACAAAAACGGTTCACAATCATATCGACATCAAAATGCAATATTTACCAGCGTATTGGTTCCTGTGCTTCAGATTTTGCTGGAGTATTATAATTTGGGATAAGTGACATTTAGTGACGTCTGTCCTTGTAGGAACTTTGATTTTACATTGTTAGAGGTCCCTTTTGTTACATGCCAAATGGCTCTCTCTTCTCGGGAGTGGGAAAGGATGCTCTGGTACATATGAAATGATTTAAAGTGCGACAATACGACCAAATCAGCTTCTTCTTAGTGTTCAATCAATGCGAATGTCCTCAAATATATTTTAACAAATTTGCATGGAAACTTTACCTTGGGTGTCTACTAGCATCTCAGCTAAAATGAACAGTCTACAACAAAATTATTTCCTGAAATGATCTTTAAAATAAAGGTTTTGCCGGGATAATAAAGCTACTAGGTCTCAACGAGAGTTAAACTAAGTTTCAGTATAACAACTTTTAGTAAAAAAAACCGTTTTAGTATAATAACTTTTATCTAGTTTTTAAAGCAGGACGACTGATGTCAAGGGACAACCCTCTCTGATTCGGATTGAGGAAAAATAATGGCTTATTATTTAGGGTGTGTATGACTGACTTTCACTATTTGATAGTTGATGCAAACTGCGATAGGACGATTATTTCAAAATGAAGTATGCTGAAATATAATTAGCCTAGAGGTCATTTTAAAAACCATGTTTATTATAAAATACAATGACCACACAAGTTTTTATTTGATCGCAATAATATTCTTTAATTATAAAAAAATGTAATTTAGATTATTTTGTATAAGCAATGTTAGAATAGATAGGATGCGAATTGAAATAAAGACAGTCGTTGGCTAGAAATCATGTTTATGTCCTTGATTTCCATCATAATGATCTGAGCCAGGCCTAACTTATGCTGAGTTCAATAATGAGCAGAGACGTCACCGAGAAAGTCGCAATGGAAGTACAACCTTTCTACACTTTTCCAAGACACTCAGTCGTTGTTTAAACTCTGAGTTTTGAGAAGAAAGTACCGGAATGGCGTGTGGTGCAATTAGCGCGCGCGCGCTAAGACATTTAAGAGCTAATGTCAGCATGCATCAGACAAACAGCGGCAAGTCGCTCAAATTCGTTTTCTCTCCTATTTTCATATTTTGTAGCCCAATACGTCCTAATAATTCTGGTGTGGTTTTTTTGCGAAAATATATGTTAGTTTCCGAGAAATGAGTTTTTTCGTTCGACCGCTCAAATATGAAAATTTTCACCCTGAATATTACCCAAGTTGTGTGACCTCATGTAACGAATTTACTTGATCCCGGTATTTCTATCGGCATAATCCTTTGTTTTATCATCTACACTTAATCCCCTGTCAATATTGAAGCTGGCAAAGATACATTTATTTTTTGGTGAATATTTTTGTCCGATATACTTTTTCTATGTCGAAAATTAGCTTCAAAACAAAGACAGTTTTAACAATGACCGATATGACAGAATCTACTGAGCTTCTAGCTTTTAAAAGACAAAAGGATGGTTATAAAGTTACTGTAAAAAGTTCTTTGTTTACATGTGTTGTTCTATCGTGAGACGAACTCAAAGTCCGCCAAAATTTACTTGCTAATGACTATGAAATATACATCGTGTGCCTACTTGTCGCCACCGTTTACTGGCATAAATCACTACATTTTGTAAAGAAATCTAACATGACACTCTTACCTTGTTTATTTATCACTCTACCGCATTTTAGCCAGATTTGATTTGCAGTTTGTAAATCTCTTATATTAGTTGCATGACAAGCGTTACACATATAAATTTAAAGATGAATCAACCTCCGAATTACCCAGATATCGGTTTTTCCCCCCTCTTTTCATATCTATAAAATCCTTCCAAGAATTACTGTATTCAGAAAACTAAAACGTTCAGATCCATCAATGATTCCTTTGCCGGCGGAAGTCAAAGAATGTTTACAAAAGTCAATGCGATTGACAAGCTACATACTGATTTAGTTAATTGATCTGTTGTATAAGCATCTCATCTTACACGCTAACAAGGAGATTTGCTGTTCATTTAAATCGTTCGCTGGTGGGACTTTTGGGTATAGTTATCGAGAAGACCGACGTTGCATATCTCAGGTCGTTACCTTGCGTAGTTGTAAAAAAGACATTTCAAGTTACTTGCGGAGATCCAGAAACTGAAGTTGATCTTATTTTGTCGCGAGCCGGCATCTTCGAGACGCCAAAAGATATCGATGATTTTACAATTTGCCCTACTCATAGATCAAATCTAGGTAACAGCCTTGGGTGGATTCGTGGTTCCATTAGTAGATGTATAGTGCCTAAAGAAGTGTACGGCCATAGTAAAGGTAGGGTTAAGTCGATTCCAAATGCCTATTGGGGAATTGGCAAGCGTGTACCACAGATAGCAAGCAAGACGTCTGGAAAATTCATATAACCTGGCTACTTACCACCTTGTGCAAAATTGCGCGTCCCGTCAGACTTAGGCCTCGATTGGGAATTGGTTAATGGGCTACCAAAAATCCAGAGGCGGAGTTTTCTACACTAATGTCTGAGCACCTTGTAGGCTTCCCGCCGTCTGGCGGAAGGCGTAATTAAGCACACAGTGGTAAAGGGCCCTTACGCAGTAGCTACAAGACGCTGACAAAATTTTTTCTCTTCATCGAAAATCACATCAAAATTTGTTCTTGCTAAATTTCAAGTGTGCTGAACGTATCAGCACCCCCCGGGGAACCCCTATACATAAGAGGGCGAAGATGCGCGCCGGGAATTTCGTAAACGACCCCTATAAAATTATAAAAGGTACCTGAGTCTTATCCGTGTGGGAGTGGTAACAACTGATATCGACCCCTAAAAAGTACCAATTTAAACACACAAAAAATTGAAAAATCCCAAAAATAAAAACTCTTTTATCGATGTGCTCCAGAAGCTCAAGTAAGGTCATTAAAATCGTCCTAGTAATGCTTATTTCAGGTATTTCATTGAGCGAAAAACACCTTAAAAGGTACCAGCTGAGTCTCTGGTAGTCCACTCCGTAAAAGGTACGACAAGCATCCTCACTCATTTCCGATCGCCTCCTCCCCCACCAACCCTGTCAGCACCTAAAAACAATAGATGTGATTTGCCAAATACGAGCTGTCAGTCTCACCTCGTAAAATTCACGTGAACTGGTTA
Source organism: Pocillopora damicornis (assembly GCF_964200805.1). Taxonomy (NCBI): domain Eukaryota; kingdom Metazoa; phylum Cnidaria; class Anthozoa; order Scleractinia; family Pocilloporidae; genus Pocillopora; species Pocillopora damicornis. The sequence goes on along the minus strand of NC_142675.1, from coordinate 16,689,436 downwards.
TTTACTTATAAAAACTTTTAGGCACTGATCTTTCAGATTTTTATGCTGACAAAATCTGTCCTGCTTCGGGGCAGGACGGCTGTACTTTTTTTTGTTTTGTTCGTCATGACATAATTTGGTAGGGATTAAAATAAATGTACGTCTGCATTTGTTAAACAGACTATTCAAGCGCATCCAGAGCTCGATGTGTGCACTTCTATTCCATTAAGTATTCTTATGCAACACAGCCAAAGATCTTGCGATGTCAACTGTTCAAGCTTTTTTTATTTTCAAAGAGACATCAGAATTATTTTCATGTAAAATTTGCTGTAAACTGCTTGCCTGTCATCCTTTGTTTTCAAGGTGTCCGACCAAGTATGACTGAAAATGACCTGATAGCATATTAGGGACGGACCATTAAACTTTTGATGCAGTGGGTGGGGGGGGGGGGGGGGGTGTTGGGGTGTTGGGGTGTTGGGTGTTGGGTGTTGGGTGTTGGGCAATAACCCCCGAAAAAATCGAGCACAGGCTTAATGGAAGAAAATACATTGTGCAATTGGCAAAAGACCCCCCCCCCCCCCCTCCTGCATCAAAAATCTGGTGGCCCGTCCCTAAGGTACCTTTTACATTATTCCAAAATGGATTTCGTTCCGGAACGAAATGAATTTCATACCGCGTTTACATGCAAGATAATTTAGCTCGTAAAGACAAGTATTTACGTCCTTTTTCTATGCTTCCCTCGCTCCTAAAGAGGATTTATACAGATATGAGTGTCGTATCGCGTTTACTTTATTCAGGTACAAAAGGTCGTCCAGAATCAGTGTTTCGTTCTGGAATGAAAACCTCAATAAACTCATTCAGAAGGAAAATGCCGAGTAAGTTACTTGAGATGATATTGCAAAAAAAATTACTTGTATCTATTTTTTTCTGGTTTGAAGAGATCTGTTCACAAATTTATCTAAGCGATTTATGGAAAGTTTGTTTGCCTACTATGGCTACTATGGCTTGCAAAATAGTGTTCTGATACCAACTCTACTTCGTCTTCAGAATTGTCAGAGAATGTTACAATTTTGCTACCCGCAAAACTGTTTTATCTTTAAGGATTGCTAAGAACGGAGAATATTTTAAAAACCCTTTAACTCCCGTGATTGACCGAGACAGAATTTCTCCTTACAATATCAATACAATATCAAGCAGACAAGTTATGAGAATAAAAACAATTTTAACGAAGGGTAATTAGTTGAGCCAGTGCCAAAATTCTCCAAACTAACATCACAAGAACTATATGGCAGACAGTAAGGAGAATTACTATCAAGATCTTGGGAGCTAAAGGGTTAAGTTGAATTATGAATAAAGTTCTAAAAAAAACCTAACATACAAACAAACAAACTTCAGCTCCAAGGAATTCTTTTCAAATCAAACCATATTTCCCAGTCGATAGTTTTTCTCTCTTCGCGTTACTCTTTCTTTTTATCGGAAACCTTTTGGCATTTTGCGGAGAAAATCTTTGTGAGTCACTCCTGGAAGTGAATAATCTAAGATATGTTGAAAATTTGTAATGTTTTTCACTCCGTCATGAAAATGCATTTAAGGATGTCGGGTAATTATGGTTTTGAAATGTCACTTGAATAAATAGCCGGTTGGCTGTGATCACGTTCTGGACTCCAACGCAATGGTAGATCGCTGTGGCAAATGTGGCGGCGATGGGGACCAATGCTTAGTTATTTCTGGAAGTTACTGTAAAAGGTACAGTTCATAGCCCAGTAGGACAGTTCTAGTTATGCAAATAAAGGGACACTACAGAGGAGTTAGGCGCCTTACTTTGCTGTGAAAATAGAGATATGACTAATATTAGGTATGTGGCTTTGACGCGCGATTCACTCGCACGTTTTTTAGATAAAATATTATGGATAAGACGGTTATTTGACTGTACTAGTTTGATAAGTGTTGTATGTCTGCTTCGGTAATCTATGATTTCACTCGAGTTTGTTTGATTCTCTGTTTCCTTGCTCTTTGTTTTTACTATTATTCTCTTATGTCTCAGAGCTTTAACATTAACAAGGCAAAGTTAAGATTTTTATCGCCTCTTTACCATTTGCCGAAAGTACACAACAGTGCATAAAAAACCTCAGCAAAATTACGAATGATTAGCGAATAACACCTTTTTTCATTTTGTTTCTTTAATTCTAGGTCTTGAAAATGCAGATGTCGTTCAAAGACTTCTCACTGATGCTTACGACGTTTCTTTCAAAATGAGGCAGTCATCACGTAATTACCTCGGTAAGAAATCGAGGGATTTAAAGTGAAACCAACAGTGTAACTTAAAAGGAAATGTACTTGAAATTACGCAGTCAGTGTGAGAAATTCATGCCTGTATACTTTGTAATGGTTGATGGAGCCTACTCGGCTTATCCTCTAAGTTTGACCTGATGTGTGCTGAGCGTTAGAACCCATATCGATTGGGTGTTGTTAAAGTAATTACGAACAATCAGGACAAAGGTAGACATCATCAGGAGCTGATGGAATCGAAAGGTGAAATCAATCGAACTGCCTGAAGCACGTGAAAATCAGTGTAAGCAAGTCACGATTGGTATCGGAGTTGCATCTGTTTCGCTAAGATGGTGGTATGAGTTTTCTGACCAATCACAAAGCTGAGCAAGCAAAACAGAAGAACACACCCTCTCCCTGAATTTTAACGATTTATCATATCAGGTGTTGCGAAGTAACAATTTCTAACTAATCATCAGACTGTGAATACTACTGGTGAAAGCGCTTGGTTACATTTCAGGGGTTCAAGCAGACAATGGAACATATTTAGTGGGCAACGTAAGTAAAAACGTCCAGGAAGTTTCTGCTGCTAACACAGTTATCCAGTATACCCGCAAGAAGTCAAAGTACAAAGTGATACTCACGATTCCAGGTCTTAAAGATCAGATTCTTAAAGTAGTGGTAAGCATTTTTCTATTAGGTATTGTTGATAGTAAACTTATTAGTGACTTTATTTGTGTGTTTCCCTTAAAAGTTTATTAAATAGAGAGTAATACATGGGCACGTGTGGATATGGAAATTCTCTTCGAGTGTTTACCTCAAAAGCTTCACGAGTAAGCGCTGCGAGCGAGTGAGATGTCGAGTTGAACACAAGAAGAGAAATTTCATATCCACGCGCTCCCATGTATTATTTCGTTTATCATATAAACACAAAAGTCCTTTGGGACATGAAAAGTCAACTTTATTAATGAATGAAAATAAAAGGATCAATAATTACCGAGTAAAAATCGTAAAGTCCGTCGGCGCTAATGCTCAAAAAGAAAAACTGCGTTGAAACACCACAAAAACAAACAACGGCCGTAATTTTCATTACACAAAACATATCGGTTATTGACTCGGTCCTTACCGATAGAAGAGGTCTTTCAGGTAAACGGCCAAAATCGGCCTGTGGCAAATCTTCCAGTTCTTTATTTTCGTTCTCAGCCGCGAGAAACCACTAAATACGTAACTTTCAGTTTTCTTTCGGTATTTCCCCCTCTAGGAAAGATTGAACGTCATTGTCTGTAAACAATACGGATTTTAAAGTGTTTTAGGAGCCATAATCCGAAAAAATTCCGACAAAAGACCTTGGATTGTGGATGGTGAAGGCTTTGCCGTTCATTTATCAACCTGACCAGGTGGCGCGAAAGGCGAGTGACGTGTCAGCAGCTGATTGGCGATATCAAACACACGTGAAAAATTACGATATATGAGATAGTAGATAATCGAAAAGGCAAATATCTGCTTGTGGGTTTCACCATATTTTACATTGATCCTCTCCAACGTGTTGATAGTTCTTGTTCAATTCACTCATTAGGTGTCTACTGAAAAATTTTACCGGTTTTTCGTCTTTGTTTCCCTGCAGATACAGCAACTCAATCAACCGGATTGTGTTTCTTCACCGCGATGGAGCGCAAAGTGCGCACGGAAGAGCGAACGCGCAGAGAGGGGGAAAAAGTCAAATCCGTTATGGAAGATGACTTTACAGAAGACTGAAAAAGACTGCTTACAAACTAAACATTTTCAGCAGAACCTCTCAGCCACGCTCGCATTATTTTCCCTTTGTTTGGCGACTCGTAGGCATAAACTATGATTCGAAACGCGCGGGCTGGAGCAGAAAACAAAGTTACGAAAGTATTTCTTCAACTCAGATCTTACTCTTAATATAAACAGGAATTTCAAAGAGCAAAGTCACCGTTTGCGCGTCTAAAACCAATTTACAGTGATTTAGCACAGACATTTCTAGTTATTCATATGCAGTTCGTTTCTATATCCCCTATATCCATGTTCCATCTTGCTCCACTGGCTCCTGAGTGTTTTTTAATTATTTGAAATCCGTATCAGTCTTCTCCATCCTTACTCATCCTTATCCCCTCTGGTTACTTGTTACCTCTTTTAATGTTTTTCTATCTTACTTATAACTCATATTC